>NC_092181.1:8778556-8823556 GCF_043641665.1 Enoplosus armatus | reverse complement strand
CCACTGCCACATACACACTATAAGGAGCGTGTATGCGAAGGGCCCACAGACTTACGGCCATACCACTCTGAACACGCCCGATCTCGTTTGATCTCGGTAGTTAAGCAGGGTCGGGCCTGGTTAGTACTTGGATGGGAGGCCTCCTGGGAATACCACGTGCTGTAACCTTTTCCACTTCCCTTTTTCGAGAAAGCCAGCGTGCTGCTCCAGCAGTGAAAGACCCAGCTTTAAAGAGCCACTGCCACTGTCACATACACACTATGTAGAGCCACTACCACTGCCACTGCCACTAACACACTATAAGGAGCGTGTATGCGAAGGGCCCAGAGGCTTACGGCCATACCACTCTGGACACGCCCGATCTCGTCTGATCTCGGAAGCTAAGCAGGGTCGGGCCTGGTTAGTACTTGGATGGGAGACCTCCTGGGAATACCAGGTGCTGTAAGCTTTTCCACTTCCCTTTTTAGAGACAGCCAGGGTTCTGCTCCAGCAGTGAAACACCCAACTTTAAAGTGCCACTGCCACTGTCACATACACACTATGTAGAGACAATGCCACTGCCACATACACAGTATAAGGAGCGTGTATGCAAAGGGCCCACAGGCTTACGGCCATACCACTCTGAACACGCCCGATCTCGTCTGATCTCGGAAGCGAAGCAGGGTCGGGCCCTTTTTAGAGACAGCCAGGGTGCTGCTCCAGCAGTGAAACACCCAACTTTAAAGTGCCACTGTCACTGTCACATACACACTATGTAGAGCCACTGCCACTGCCACTGTCACATACAGACTATGTAGAGCCACTGTCACATGCGCACAATGTAGAGACACTGCCACTGCCACATACAAACTATAAGGAGCGTGTATGCAAAGTGCCCACAGGCTTACGGCCATACCACTCTGAACACGCCCGATCTCGTCTGATCTCGGAAACTAAGCAGGGTCGGGCCTGGTTAGTACTTGGATGGGAGACCGCCTGGGAATACCAGGTGCTGTAAGCTTTTCCACTTCCCTTTTTAGAGACAGCCAGGGTGCTGCTCCAGCAGTGAAACACCCAGCTTTAAAGAGCCACTGCCACTGTCACATACACACTATGTAGAGCCACTGCCACTGCCACATACACACTATAAGGAGCATGTATGGGAAGGGGACAGAGGCTTACGGCCATACCACTCTGAACACGCCCGATCTCGTCTGATCTCGGAAGCTAAGCTGGCTCGGGCCTGGTTAGTACTTGGATGGGAGACCGCCTGGGAATACCAGGTGCTGTAAGCTTTTCCACTTCCATTTTTAGAGACAGCCAGGGTGCTGCTCCAGCAGTGAAACACCTAGCTGAACACATTGAACGCTCCACGCCTTGAGCAGAGTGCCACAGATACGGAGCACCAGGGCCACGAAGCTGCGTCGGACGCGCCTGTCAAGCTGTAGTCCGCGGGGAGGTGCTTAAGCGTCGGCCCACGAGTTGGGCTGATGGGCAAGGTTGCTGGAGCTTTCTGCAGGCTGAACTGATTGGGATTGTCACATACACACTATGTAGAGACAATGCCACTGCCACATACACACTATAAGGAGCGTGTATGCAAAGGGCCCACAGGCTTACGGCCATACCACTCTGAAAACACGCCGGATCTCGTCTGATCTCGGAAGCTAAGCAGGGTCAGGCCTGGTTAGTACTTGGATGGGAGACCGCCTGGGAATACCAGGTGCTGTAAGCATTTCCACTTCACTTTTTAGAACCAGCCAGGGCGCTGCTCCAGCAGTGAAACACCCAACTTTAAAGTGCCACTGCCACTGTCACATACACACTATGTAGAGCCACTGCCACTGCCACTGCCACATACACACTATATAGAGACAATGCCACTGCCACATACACACTATAAGGAGCGTGTATGCGAAGACCCCAAAACTTACGGCCATACCACTCTGAGGACACCCGATCTCGTCTGATCTCGGAAGGTAAGCAGGGTCGGGCCTGGTTAGTACTTGGATGGGAGAATGCCTGGGAATACCAGGTGCTGTAATCTTTTCCACTTCCCTTTTTAGAGACAGCCAGGGTGCTGCTCCAGCAGTGACACACACAGCTTTGAACAGCCACTGCCACTGCCACATACACACTTTGTAGAGCCACTGCCACTGGCACATACACACTATAAGGAGCGTGTATGCGAAGGCCACAAAACTTACGGCCATACCACTCTGAGGACGCCCTATCTCGTCTGATCTCGGAAGGTAAGCAGGGTCGGGCCTGGTTAGTACTTGGGTGGGAGAATACCTGGGAATACCAGGTGCTGTAAGCCTTTCCACTTCCCTTTTTAGAGACAGCCAGGGTGCTGCTCCAGCAGTGAAACACCTAGCTGAACTCATTGAACGCT
Source organism: Enoplosus armatus (assembly GCF_043641665.1). Classification (NCBI taxonomy): domain Eukaryota; kingdom Metazoa; phylum Chordata; class Actinopteri; order Centrarchiformes; family Enoplosidae; genus Enoplosus; species Enoplosus armatus. The sequence continues at coordinate 8,821,182 of NC_092181.1, read as the reverse complement.
CCACGCCTTGAGCAGAGTGCCAGAGATACGGAGCACCAGGGCCGCAAAGCTGCGTCGGACGCGCCTGTCAAGCTGTAGTCCGCGGGGAGGTGCTTAAGCGTGGGCCCACGAGTTGGGCTGGTGGGCAAGGTTATTGGAGCTTTCTGCAGGCTGAACTGATTGGGATTGTCACATACACACTTTGTGAGGACAATGCCACTGCCAAAACACACTATAAGGAGCGTGTATGCAAAGGGCCCACAGGCTTACCGCCATACCACTCTGAACACGCCCGATCTCGTCTGATCTCGGAAGCTAAGCAGGGTTATTCCTGGTTAGTACTTGGATGGGAGACCGCCTGGGAATACCAGGTGCTGTAAGCTTTTCCACTTCACTTTTTAGAGACAGCCAGGGCGGTGCACCAGCAGTGAAACACCCAACTTTAAAGTGCCACTGCTACTGTCACATACACACTATGGAGAGCCACTGTCACATACACACTATGTAGAGCCACTGCCACTGCCACATACACACTATGTAGAGCCACTGCCACTGCCACTGCCACATACACACTATGTAAATCCACTGCCACTGCCACATACACACTATAAGGAGCGTGTATGCGAAGGGCCCACAGGCTTACGGCCATACCACTCTGAACATGCCCGATCTCGTCTGATCTCGGAAGCTAAGCAGGGTCGGGCCTGGTTAGTACTTGGATGGGAGACCGCCTGGGAATGCCAGGTGCTGTAAGCTTTTCCACTTCCCTTTTTAGAGACAGCCAGGGTGCTGCTCCAGCAGTGAAACACCCAACTTTAAAGTGCCACTGCCACTGTCACATACACACTATGTAGAGACAATGCCACTGCCACATACACACTATAAGGAGCGTGTATGCAAAGGACCCACCGGCTTACGGCCATACCACTCTGCACACGCCCGATCTCGTCTGATCTCGGAAGCTAAGCAGGGTCGGGCCTGGTTAGTACTTGGATGGGAGACCGCCTGGGAATACCAGGTGCTGTAAGCTTTTCCACTTCACTTATTAGAGACAGCCAGTGCGCTGCTCCAGCAGTGAAACACCCAACTTTAAAGTGCCACTGTCACATACACACTATGTAGAGACAATGCCACTGCCACATACACACTGTAAGGAGCGTGTATGCAAAGGTCCCACAGGCTTACGGCCATACCACTCTGAACACCCCCGATCTCGTCTGATCTCGGAAGCTAAGCAGGATCAAGCCTGGTTAGTACTTTGATGGGATTCCGCCTGGGAATACCAGGTGCTGTAAGCTTTTCCACTTCCCTTTTTAGAGACAGCCAGGGTGCTGCTCCAGCAGTGAAACACCCAGCTTTAAAGAGCCACTGCCACTGCCACTAACACACTATAAGGAGCGTGTATGCGAAGGTCCAGAGGCTTACGGCCATACCACTCTGAACACGCCCGATCTCGTCTGATCTCGGTAGCTAAGCAGGGTCGGGCCTGGTTAGTACTTGGATGGGAGACCTCCTGGGAATACCAGGTGCTGTAAGCTTTTCCACTTCCCTTTTAAGAGAGAGCCAGGGTGCTGCTCCAGCAGTGAAACACCCAGCTGAACTCATTGAACGCTCCACGCCTTGAGCAGAGTGCCAGAGATACGGAGCACCAGGGCCACGAAGCTGAGTCGGACACGCCTGTCAAGCTGTAGTCCGCGGGGAGGTGCTTCAGCGTGGGCCCACGAGTTGGGGTGGTGGGCAAGGTTGCTGGAGCTTACTGCAGGCTGAACTGATTGGGATTGTCACATACACACTATGTGAGGACAATGCCACTGCCACATACACACTATAAGGAGCGTGTATGCAAAGGGCCCACAGGCTTACAGCCATACCTCTCTGAATACGCCCGATCTCGTCTGATCTCGGAAGCTAAGCAGGGTCAGGCCTGGCTAATACTTGGATGGGAGACCGCCTGGGAATACCAGGTGCTGTAAGCTTTTCCACTTCACTTTTTAGAGACAGCCAGGGCGCTGCTCCAGCAGTGAAACACCCAACTTTAAAGTGCCACTGCCACTGTCACATACACACTATGTAGAGCCACTGTCACATACACACTATAAGGAGCGTGTATGCGAAGGGCCCACAGGCTTATGGCCATACCACTCTGAACACGCCCGATCTCGTCTGGTCTCGGAAGCTAAGCAGGGTCGGGCCCTTTTTAGAGACAGCCAGGGTGCTGCTCCAGCAGTGAAACACCCAACTTTAAAGTGCCACTGTCACTGCCACATACACACTATGTAGAGCCACTGCCACTGCCACTGTCACATACACACTATGTAGAGCCACTGCCACTGCCACTGCCACATACACACTATAAGGAGCGTGTATGCGAAGAGGCCAGAGGCTTACGGCCATACCACTCTGAACACGCCCGATCTCGTCTGATCTCGGTAGCTAAGCAGGGTCGGGCCTGGTTAGTACTTGGATGGGAGACCTCCTGAGAATACCACGTGCTGTAAGCTTTTCCACTTCGCTTTTTAGAGACAGCCAGGGCGCTGCTCCAGCAGTGAAACACCCAACTTTAAAGTGCCACTGCCACTGTCACATACACACTGTGTAGAGCCACTGTCACATACACACTATGTAGAGCCACTGCCACTGCCACATACACACTATAAGGAGCGTGTATGCAAAGGGCCCACAGGCTTACAGGGTTAAGGCCATACCACTCTGAACACGCCCGATCTCGTCTGATCTCGGAAGCTAAGCAGGGTCGGGCCTGGTTAGTACTTGGATGGTAGAACGCCTGGGAATACCAGGTGCTGTAAGCTTTTCCACTTCCCTTTTTAGAGACAGCCAGGGTGATGCTCCAGCAGTGAAACACACAGCTTTAAACAGCCACTGCCACTGTCACTGACACACTATGTAGAGCCACTGCCACTGCCACATACATACTATGTAGAGACAATGCCACTGCCACATACACACTATAAGGAGCGTGTATGCAAAGGGCACACAGGCTTACGGCCATACCACTCTGAACACGCCCGATCTCATCTGATCTCAGAAGCTAAGCAGGGTCGGGCCTGGTTAGTACTTGGATAGGAGACTGCCTGGGAATACCAGGTGCTGTAAGCTTTTCCACTTCCCTTTTTAGAGACAGCCAGGGTGCTGCTCCAGCAGTGAAACACCCAACTTTAAAGTGCCACAGCCACTGTCACATACACACTATGTAGAGACAATGCCACTGCAACATACACACAATAAGGAGCGTGTATGCGAAGGGCCCAGAGGCTTACGGCAATACCACTCTGAACACGGCCCATCTCATCAGATCTCGGAAGCTAAGCAGGGACGGGCCCTTTTTAGAGACAGCCAGGGTGCTGCTCCAGCAGTGAAAAACCCAACTTTAAAGTGCCACTGCCACTGTCACATACACACTATGTAGAGCCACTGCCACTGCCACTGTTACAAACACACTATGTAGAGCCACTGCCACTGCCACTGCCACATACACAATATAAGGAGCGTCTATGCGAAGGCCCCAAAACTTACGGCCATACCACTCTGAGGACGCCCGATCTCACCTGATCTCGGAAGCTAAGCAGGGTCGGGCCTGGTCAGTACTTGGATGGGAGACCGCCTGGGAATACCAGCTGCTGTAAGCTTTTCCACTTCACTTTTTAGAGACAGCCAACGCGCTGCTCCAGCAGTGAAACACCCAGCTTTAAAGAACCACTGCCGCTGTCACATACACACTATGTAGAGCAACTGCCACTGCCACTGCCACATACACACTATAAGGAGCGTGTATGCAAAGGACCCACAGGCTTACGGCCATACCACTCTGCACACGCCCGATCTCGTCTGAGCTCGGAAGCTAAGCAGGGTCGGGCCTGGTTAGTACTTGGTTGGGAGACCGCCTGGGAATACCATGTGCTGTAACCTTTTCCACTTCACTTATTAGAGACAGTCATTGCGCTGCTCCAGCAGTGAAACACCCAACTTTAAAGTGCCACTGCCACTGTCACATACACACCATGTAGAGCCACTGCCACTGCCACTGCCACATACACACGATGTAGAGCAACTGCCACTGCCACATAGACACTTTGTAGAGACAATGCAACTGCCACATACACACTATTAGGAGCGTGTATGCAAAGTGCCCACAGGCTTACGGCCATACCACTCTGAACACGCCCGATCTCGTCTGATCACGGAAGCTAAGCAGGGTCGGGCCTGGTTAGTACTTGGATGGGAGACCGCCTGGGAATACCAGTTGCTGTAAGCTTTCCCACTTCACGTTTTAGAGACAGCCAGGGTGATGCTCCAGCAGTGAAACACCCAACTAGAAGTGCCACTGCCACTGTCACATACACACTATGTAGAGCCACTGTCACATACACACTATGTAGAGCCACTGCCACTGCCACATACACACTATAAGGAGCGTGTATGGGAAGGGCCCTGAGGCTTACGGCCATACCACTCTGAACACGCCCGATCTCGTCTGATCACGGTAGTTAAGCAGGGTTGGGCCTGGTTATTACTTGGATGGGAGACCTCCTGGGAATACCACGTGCTGTAACCTTTTCCACTTCCCTTTTTAGAGAAAGCCAGCGTCCTGCTCCAGCAGTGAAAGACCCAGCTTTAAAGAGCCACTGCCACTGTCACATACACACTATGTAGAGCCACTGCCACTGCCACTAACACACTATAAGGAGCGTGTATGCGAAGTGCCCAGAGGCTTACGGCCATACCACTCTGAACTCGCCCGATCTCGTCTGATCTCGGTAGCTAAGCAGGGTCGGGCCTGGTTAGTACTTGGATGGGAGACCTCCTGGGAATACCAGGTGCTGTAAGCTTTTCCACTTCCCTTTTTAGAGACAGCCAGGGTGCTGCTCCAGCAGTGAAACACCCAACTTTAAAGTGCCACTGTCACATACACACTATGTAGAGCCACTGCCACATACACACTATAAGGAGCATGTATGCGAAGGGCCCAGAGGCTTACGGCCATACCACTCTGAACACGCCCGACCTCGTCTGATCTCGGAAGCTAAGCAGGTTCGGGTCTGGTTAGTACTTCGATGGGAGACCTCCTGGGAATACCAGTTGCTGTAAGCTTTTCCACTTCCCTTTTTAGAGACAGCCAGGGTGCTGCTCCAGCAGTGAAACACCTAGCTGAACTCATTGAACGCTCCACGCCTTGAGCAGAGTGCCAGAGATACGGAGCACCAGGGCCACGAAGCTGCGTCGGACGCGCCTGTCAATCTGTAGTCCGCGGGGAGGTGCTGAAGCGTGGGCCCACGAGTTGGGCTGGTGGGCAAGATTGCTGGAGCTTTCTGCAGGCTGAACTGCGTGGGGTTGAGGAGGCCACAGTGTGTTGATGAAGTACGGGTATCAGTGCTCATAGACGCTGCCAAGAGCTGCCGATGCGGTCACATGCGCACTATGAAAAGCCACTGACTCTGTGACGTAAACACTATAAAGAGCCACTGCCACTGTCACATACACACGATGTAGAGCCACTGCCACTGCCACATACACACTATAAGGAGCGTGTATGCAAAGTTCCCACAGGCTTACGGCCATACCACTCTGAACACGCCGGATCTCGTCTGATCTCGGTAGTTAAGCAGGGTCGGGCCTGGTTAGTACTTGGATGGGAGACCACCTGGGAATACCACGTGCTGTAACCTTTTCCACTTCCCTTTTTAGAGAAAGCCAGCGTGCTGCTCCAGCAGTGAAAGACCCAGCTTTAAAGAGCCACAGCCACTGTCACATACACACTATGGAGAGCCACTGGCACTGCCACTAACACACTATAAGGAGCGTGTATGCGAAGTGCCCAGAGGCTTACGGCCATACCACTCTGAACTCGCCCAATCTCGTCTGATCTCGGTAGCTAAGCAGGGTCGGGCCTGGTTAGTACTTGGATGGGAGACCTCCTGGGAATACCAGGTGCTGTAAGCTTTTCCACTTCCCTTTTTAGAGACAGCCAGGGTGCTGCTCCAGCAGTGAAACACCCAACTTTAAAGTGCCACTGCCACTGTCACATACACACTATGTAGAGCCACTGCCACTGCCACATACACACTATGTAGAGCCACTGCCACTGCCACATACACACTATGTAGAGACAAAGCCACTGTCACATACACACTATAAGGAGCGTATATGCAAAGCACCCACAGGCTTACGGCCATACCACTCTGAACACGCCCGGTCTCGTCTGATCTCCGAAGCTAAGCAGGGTCAGGCCTGGTTAGTACTTGGATAGGAGACCGCCTGGGAATACCAAGTGCTGTAAGCTTTTCCACTTCCCTTTTTAGAGAGAGCCAGGGTGCTGCTCCAGCAGTGAAACACCCAGCTGAACTCATTGAACGCTCCACGCCTTGAGCAGAGTGCCAGAGATACGGAGCACCAGGGCCACGAAGCTGAGTCGGACGCGTCTGTCAAGCTGTAGTCCGCGGGAAGGTGCTTAAGCGTGGGCCCACGAGTTGGGGTGGTGGGCATGGTTGCTGGAGCTTTCTGCAGGCTGAACTGCGTGGGGTTGAGGAGGCCACAGTGTGTTGATGAAGTACGGGTATCAGTGCTCAGAGACTCTGCCAAGAGCTGCCGATGCGGTCACATACGCACTATGAAAAGCAGCTGACTCTGTGACGTACACACAATAAAGAGCCACTGCCACTGTCACATACACACTATGTAGAGCCACTGCCACTGCCACTGCCACATACACACTATAAGGAGCGTGTATGCGAAGGGCCCAGAGGCTTACGGCCATACCAATCTGAACACGCCCGATCTCGTCTGATCTCGGAAGCTAAGCAGGTTCGGGTCTGGTTAGTACTTCGATGGGAGACCTCCTGGGAATACCAGTTGCTGTAAGCTTTTCCACTTCCCTTTTTAGAGACAGCCATGGCGCTGCTCCAGCAGTGAAATACCCAACTTTAAAGTGCCACTGCCACTGTCACATACACACTATGTAAAGACACTGCCACTGCCACTGCAACATACACACTATAAGGAGCGTGTATGCGAAGGGCCCAGAGGCTTACGGCCATACCACTCTGAACACGCCCGATCTCGTCTGATCTCGGAAGCTAAGCAGGGTCGGGCCTGGTTAGTACTTGGATGGGAGACCGCCTGGGAATACCAGGTGCTGTAAGCTTTTCCACTTCTCTTTTTAGAGACAGCCAGGGCGCTGCTCCAGCAGTGAAACACCCAGCTTTAAAGTGCCACTGCCACTGTCACATACACACTATGTAAAGCCACTGCCACATACACACTATGTAGAGCCACTGCCACTGCCACATACACAGTATATATAGAGACAATGCCACTGCCACATACACACTATAAGGAGCGTGTATGCAAAGTGCCCACAAGCTTACAGGCTTACGGCCATACCACTCTGAACACGCCCGATCTCATCTGATCTCGGAAGCTAAGCAGGGTCGGGCCTGGTTAGTACTTGGATAGGAGACTGCCTGGGAATACCAGGTGCTGTAAGCTTTTCCACTTCCCTTTTTAGAGACAGCCAGGGTGCTGCTCCAGCAGTGAAACACCCAACTTTAAAGTGCCACTGTCACATACACACTATGTAGAGCCACTGCCACTAACACACTATAAGGAGCGTGTATGCGAAGTGCCCAGAGGCTTACGGCCATACCACTCTGAACACGCCCGATCTCGTCTGATCTCGGTAGCTAAGCAGGGTCGGGCCTGGTTAGTACTTGGATGGGAGACCTCCTGGGAATACCAGGTGCTGTAAGCTTTTCCACTTCCCTTTTTAGAGACAGCCAGGGTGCTGCTCCAGCAGTGAAACACCCAACTTTAAAGTGCCACTGCCACTGTCACATACACACTATGTAGAGACAATGCCACTGCCACATACACACTATAAGGAGCGTGGATGCAAAGGGCCCACAGGCTTACGGCCATACCACTCTGAACACGCCCGATCTCGTCCGATCTCGGAAGCTAAGCAGGGTCGGGTCCTTATATGAGACAGCCAGGGTGCTGCTCCAGCAGTGAAACACCCAACTTTAAAGTGCCACTGCCACTGTCACATACACACTATGTAGAGCCACTGCCACTGCCACTGTCACATACACACTATATAGAGCCACTGCCACATACACACTATAAGGAGCGTGTATGCGAAGGACCCTGAGGCTTACGGCCATACCACTCTGAACACGCCCGATCTCGTTTGATCTCGGAAGCTAAGCAGGGTCAGGCCTGGTTAGTACTTGGATGGGATAACGACTGTGAATACCAGGTGCTGTAAGCTTTTCCACTTCACTTTTTAGAGACAGCCAGGGCGCTGCTCCAGCAGTGAATCACCCTACTTTAAAGTGCCACTGCCACTGTCACATAAACACTATGTAGAGCCACTGCCACTGCCACATACACACTATGTAGAGCCACTGCCACTGCCACATACACACTATATAGAGACAATGCCACTGCCACATACACACTATAAGTAGCGTGTATGCAAAGGGCCCACAGGCTTACGGCCATACCACTCTGAACACGCCCGATCTCGTTTGATCTCGGAAGCGAAGCAGGGTCGGGCCCTTTTTAGAGACAGCCAGGGTGCTGCTCCAGCAGTGAAACACCCAACTTTAAAGTGCCACTGTCACTGTCACATACACACTATGTAGAGCCACAGCCACTGTCACATACACACTATGTATAGCCACTGCCACTGCCACTGCCACATACACACTATGTAGAGCCACTGCCACTGCCACATACACACTATGTAGAGACAATGCCACTGCCACATACACACTATAAGGAGCGTGTATGCAAAGGGCCCACAGGCTTACGGCCATACCACTCTGAACACGCCCGATCTCGTCTGATCTCGGAAGCTAAGCAGGGTAGGGCCTGGTTAGTACTTGGATGGGAGACCGCCTGGGAATACCAGGTGCTGTAAGCTTTTCCACTTCACTTTTTAGAACCAGCCAGGGCGCTGCTCCAGCAGTGAAACACCCAACTTTAAAGTGCCACTGTCACATACACACTATGTAGAGGCAATGCCACTGCCACATACACACTATAAGGAGCGTGTATGCAAAGGTCCCACAGGCTTACGGCCATACCACTCTGAACACCCCCGATCTCGTCTGATCTCGGAAGCTAAGCAGGATCAAGCCTGGTTAGTACTTTGATGGGATTCCGCCTGGGAATACCAGGTGCTGTAAGCTTTTCCACTTCCCTTTTTAGAGACAGCCAGGGTGCTGCTCCTGCAGTGAAACACCTAGCTGAACACATTGAACGCTCCACGCCTTGAGCAGAGTGCCACAGATACGGAGCACCAGGGCCACGAAGCTGCGTTGGACGCGCCTGTCAAGCTGTAGTCCGCGGGGAGGTGCTTAAGCGTGGTCCCACGAGTTGGGCTTGTGGGCAAGGTTGCTGGAGCTTTCTGCAGGCTGAACTGATTGGGATTGTCACATACACACTATGTAGAGACAATGCCACTGCCACATACACACTATAAGGAGCGTGTATGCAAAGGGCCCAAAGGCTTACGACCATACCACTCTGAACACGACCGATCTCGTCTGTTCTCGGAAGCTAAGCAGGGTCGGGCCTGGTTAGTACTTGGATGGGAGACCGCCTGGGAATACCAGGTGCTGTAAGCTTTTCCACTTCCCTTTTTAGAGACAGCCAGGGTGCTGCTCCAGCAGTGAAACACCCAACTTTAAAGTGCCACTGCCACTGTCACATACACACTATGTAGAGACAATGCCACTGCCACATACACACTATAAGGAGCGTGTATGCAAAGGTCCCACAGGCTTACGGCCATACCACTCTGAACACCCCCGATCTCGTCTGATCTCGGAAGCTAAGCAGGATCAAGCCTGGTTAGTACTTTGATGGGATTCCGCCTGGGAATACCAGGTGCTGTAAGCTTTTCCACTTCCCTTTTTAGAGACAGCCAGGGTGCTGCTCCAGCAGTGAAACACCTAGCTGAACACATTGAACGCTCCACGCCTTGAGCAGAGTGCCACAGATACGGAGCACCAGGGCCACGAAGCTGCGTTGGACGCGCCTGTCAAGCTGTAGTCCGCGGGGAGGTGCTTAAGCGTGGGCCCAAGAGTTGGGCTGGTGGGCAAGGTTGCTGGAGCTTTCTGCAGGCTGAACTGATTGGGATTGTCACATACACACTATGTAGAGACAATGCCACTGCCACATACACACTATAAGGAGCGTGTATGCAAAGGGCCCACAGGCTTACGGCCATACCACTCTGAACACGCCCGATCTCATCTGATCTCGGAAGCTAAGCAGGGTCGGGCCTGGTTAGTACTTGGATTGGAGACCGCCTGGGAATACCAGGTGCTGTCAGCTTTTCCACTTCACTTTTTAGAGACAGCCAGGGTGCTGCTCCAGCAGTGAAACACCCAGCTGGACGCCTTGAGCAGAGTGCCAGTGATACGGAGCACCCGGGCCAAGAAGCTGCGTCGGCCGCGCCTGTCAAGCTGTAGTCCGCGGGGAGGTGCTTAAGAGTGGGCCCACGGGTTGGGCTGGTGGGCAAGGTTGCTGGAGCTTTCTGCAGGCTGAACTGCGTGGGGTTGAGGAGTAGTAGGGTGAAGTGTAATAACATCTGACGGATTGTTTTCCTTTGTCACAGCCAAAGACAAAGAGGGAGACAACACAAGATTTACAGTAATTTAAACAATGTTTTAATTGAAACGAAGACAAAGGCAAAGGTAATAAATTAATCTGCAGTCTGCAAGTCAGTGGTGAATGCAATGCTGACCGCATGTGTAGTGTTGTAAAGGCAAAACCAAGGGGTAAACCAAACCAAAAGACCAAACGATGATGGCAGGAGAGAGAGAGAGAGACACAAAGCACAGAGTCAGCCTAAATAACCTATGCCCAGCATGCCCAGGTGAAAGACAAATTGGATTACTCCGCCCATCCCTACCTGCAAAAAGAAAGCACAAAACAGCAGGAGGAGCACTGACAGAGTCAGAGGCCGTCACACCTTTAAAGAGGTCAATTAAGCACTGTAGTGGAACCATTGGCAGTTTTGATTTGTAACGACCAGGGTATCAAAGGGTACGAAATTAAAGAGGGCAGTCCGGTTAAAAGAATCCAAAATGATCGGAAAATTCATGTCTACAAACAATCACATAACCTGGAAAGATCACTTTAGAACCTTGCTGGCATCCTTTGGCAGCAAAGATTATCTCAGCCTTTTACAATATCACAAATCAAATGCATGTGCACATTTGCCGTTTTCTATCAGGAGGTGTTCAGTGCGTGGTTGAAAGTTTTACATCAGATAGAGCCAGAGTGCAGAGCGAGGGGGCAGGTGCTGCAGCTGCCCTTCCTCTCCAGTCAAGCATTTAAGCATAGGGATAGGCCTCTCGTCAGCAGTCACCTGGCCGAGGCAGGTTTGCTTAGAATAAAGGATGTGGTAAATAGGATGGGGGAGGTGGATGCTGAAATGGTGGTGTCAAAAATAAGAAAGAAGGCGATACGATGTAGGAAAAAAACAGATTGGGGATTTGTGCTGCAAAGTTAATGAATGCTTGTCCCACAGTGACACGGGCTGCTGAGGGGCGGAGCTAGCGTGGTGCAGGACGATGCTGTGAACCTTCTCCTGTGTCAGGATGCAAAAACACAAGCAATCACGGACATTGGACAATAATCTGGTACAGTATGATCTTAGAAAAAGTTAAAAAAGACCCGCTTCAAGGACATCCGTCCTGGACATCCCAAACACATCGCCATCAATATTCAATACAGACTTTAAGATAAGGCACAGGAGAATTTTAACATGCATTGTCCTGCACCAAATCCATAAAAATGTATATGACAAAACATGTCCAGTCTGTGGACTGATGGAGGAGGACCTGCAATATATTTTCTTGGAATGCTCAGAATTACGACCGTTCAGGAGGCAATTGTGGACTTTGCTAGAGACTGTGTGCAACAAGACTCCCCAAGAAGAGGAGGATCGAGTTAGGACGCTCCTTTTCCGGCACAAACAAGAAGACGGCGGCCAGTAACATGAACTTAATAAACATTGTCCTGGCAGTCGCCAGACAAGCGATTTTTGTGCGGAGGAACTTCAGCCTCTATGAGAAAAAGAAAATGGACGTTTGGTTGATCTTCAGCAATTCTCTAAAAGAACATTTATGGCTGCTGTGCTCAGCCGAAGGGCTGGACTTTAAAGACATTTTCATGACAGGGAACATTAACCTGTGCACCAACAAGAGTGATGGCATGCTTCAATCCATTTTTGATGGTTTTTTATTGCTTTTGGGTAGGGTATTTATTTTGTTCTCCAAATGTATAGACTTGTGTGGGGAGCTAGGGGGAATGTTTTTTGTTTTGTGCTATCCTTGGTGGAGTTCTTTTTTTCTTTTGGATAAGTTCTTTTGGGCTAGTTCTTTTAATTAAATGTTTTGGGGTTTTTTGTTTATGTAGTCCGTGGGGAGGTGCTTAAGAGTGGGCCCACGGGTTCGGCTGGTGGGCAAGGCTCCTGGAGCTTTCTGCAGGCTGGCCTGCGTGGAAATGAGGAGGCCACAGTGTATTGATCAATGAGGGGTATTGGTGCACATAGACTGCCGACACGGTCACATACACAACATAAAGAGACATTTTTTTCACAAAGATTTATTCGTCAGTGACAAAAACCATTAAAACATTTCATATACAATTCATGTCTCGTGGTGACTGTGTATGATGTCATATTTTACTGCACACAGTTCGATTTCACACATTTTACTAGATATACAAGAGATAGAGGACAGTTAATAAAACAGTCAACAAGTCAAAACATAACTTTTTATTATTACATAAAAATGTATCATGGAATATGTACCAAACCTACACCATCGGAGAATCCAGTTCTTGTTGAAAGTTTGTGTGTAGTGTTATTGTTTCTCACAAAGAGAGACAAAAGAAACAGAATTGAGGGCCCGTTGTCAGTTTGGCGAGCAGATCTGAGACAAACATATTGACTGGCCATTCAGTGTATCCAGAGATCAGTGAGGTTAACACATAGTCAGTTCTTTGGCCCAGGCCCTGACCAGTGGCTTGTTTTGATAGTTTGTTAGGAGGCAGGCTACTGCAAAAAGCTGGTTGATACTGCCAGCAATGGTCAGAGGTCATAGCGTCAAACACTTTGTTCTCTTTGATGCGCCTGATTGTTGCCTCCATGTGTATCCTTAACCGTGCAATGTCCTGAGTGACCAGCACTTCGTCATGAGACAGATGTGACTTTTTACTTAGGAAAGGGGGTCTGTAAACTTTGCAAAGGCACTAGGTCATCCACTCTGTAAGTCTTAGTGGTAATAACGATGATCATCATAAATGTATGTGTTTTTAATTAGATTGAATTAGATAGTATTTTTCTCATTTAGTGTTTTTATTTATCAGCCAGCTGTTTGTTTAAAAACAAAACCACGTAGTGATGAACCACCAGCCTTGTCAGGCAGATGCTGTTGTGCTGGAAGTTGATGACCGCGTGCCGACACGCACGATTCAGGTTCAGTCTGCCTCCAAAATGCCTGTAGATGGTGGCGGCTGGCAAATCTGAAGTGAAATCCGAGTGCAGGGGAAAAATATCATTACCTTGAAATCGAATTATAACCCATTACTGACGTTCGCTCTGGTAGACCTTGCCGGGAGGCAGCGGCAGTACACTGGCCTACATGTTTTGCTCCTGTTAGAATGAATTGCAGAATAATCTGTACTGTAGTCACCTGGTCTTAAAGTTGAGTCCACTGTAAGCTGAACCAAACCAGCAACGATCTCATGATTCTTAGGATGTCAATGTTTTTAATTAACCTGGTTACACAACTGACTCCTAGATATTTCCCTTTTGAGATGTGAGTTCCCTGTGCTTTTATTGTATTTTGTCTCCTTTTGTGCTACTATGTGTTTTATTTGTGCTGCTGACCGTCTTGGCCAGGTCTCCCTTGAAAAAAAGATGAATAATCTTTACTGGTCAAATAAAGGTCAAATACAAATAATAGTAACTTGAATTCATTTTCATTTTAGCTCTGCGTTAATTGTAGCTCTTAGTCGTTTACTATATGGGCCTGTGTTCACAGAGTGCCTACGTAAGAGTTGCTCTCATTGGTCACCCAGTATAAATAAAAGTTAATGAACGAATGAATGAATATAAACACAATCTAGGTGTGCAACGAAGTCATAACTATAGGGGTATGCAAGCTGAATGTCATGATATAATATGTACCTGCTGCTGGGCCATCATTTTCTCATGTGCTGCACCCAAAGCTGCTGGTTCTGGTTTTGCATCGTAATCGTGGCTCTGAAGCAGCAATTCAACATCCATCTCTTCCTCTTTAATGAATTCATCCTCCGGTCGTTGTGTTCTCTCCCAGACACTTGACTCTCACTTGAGCAGCAGTCGTTACAGGCAAACAGCGCAGGAACAGCCCCATCTTTCAAGCACCGTCGCCCACCTTTAATAACATCCGTGGCAGACTGTCGTGGTCCTCTTCATTGCCAAAGTCTCACATTACGTATCCATATCTTTCTGTGGTGGAAACTAACGGTGGAGCTGAACTTCCCTGACATCGCACCTTGAGGTACACAGCAGAAGGGATGATCCTGCTTATGGTACTTTAAGACATTTTTTTCTTCTCGCTAACATTCAGTCATCATTCAATCAAATAAAACATCAACAGTAAAAAAAAAAAAAAAAAGAAAATACTAGCTACCTAGGTTAGCATTAGCTGAAGTCCATAGCCATCGCTGTCTGCAAGCTAACTGTAACGTTATAGATTCTCCCACTTCTGGTGCACGTTCTTCTCACTGAATGTCACACATTAAAATAAAACGCTAACAATTAGAAGCACAAATGAATCATGTGAAACGTAATGGTAATGCTGCCAGCGACACGGCTTCTCCGACATGAAGCCCATTGAAGCTGTAATTTTAAGGTGAAGAAGACACTGTGAAGGAGATGGAAGAAGCGTCCTCTACTTTCCTCTGTCCTCCTTTGGCTGCGCTGCACTCAGCAAGGTTTTATCCTTCAGATCTGTCTTTATCTTGGCCAGACTTCTAGGACTGCTTCCTCCAGACTGACACACACACACACACACACACACACACACACACACAGACAAACTCAAGACATGACAGATGAAGAGGGTTGATCAAAATAGTGAACTAAAGGTCCCTTGTACTAACCTTTACCGCAGAGAAGCGCTGTTCCTGCTCTCTTCCTGAAGCTGGGACGTTATAGAAGATGCAGGCAGAGAAGACTTGTTGTGGAGAGGAGGACGGAGATTGGCCAGGGGTCTCTGCTTCAAACAAGACTCATGTCATATTTTCTATTGTTTTCTGTTGTCTTCTTAGTGTGTGCAGTAACCAGTCTAGATAGTAGACTTGTCTACATAGATGTTAGGTATTAGAAAAGGGATGGCCGCCTGACCATGGCTCCTATCACGATGCTGTTTCCGCGCTGCTCTGCGCTTCCGCTTCTTGCTCAGCTTGATGAGATACTTCTTAGTTGAACTGTCCAGAACTCCCCGAGACTAGCAGAGAAAAACGAATGCATGTGACGATGACGAAATGCGACCTGGTACTTAACACAAAATATGGAAATGGAACATTGCGTTGAACCTCTCACCAACCTTAATATCAGAAAGGTTCACGTGTGCGCTTGCAGGCCGCGCAGGCTGGACAAACTCCACTGTGTCGTAAATGTCTTTGGTCCTGGGGCTTGTTCAGGAAAGAGTCGAGACAGAAACTCCTGCAACGCTAGCAATAATTCTGAGGAATCAATTAACTGACAACGGTATTTGCTAGTGGTCTGGGAGCTGAGCCATTTCTTTGGGAACTAAAACTGAGACTGGAACCTGAGATACCCGCGACCTGAAGGTGTTTTTTCCGGCTATATTTCGTTGGTGAGCTCAGCTGACAGGTGTGGATGCAGAATGGTTGTCACAGTCAAGAGAGAGAAAGAAAGAATTGCATTTTTAACACGTTCATGTTGGGCAGCAGAACTCTGCTGCTGTTTTGACATCCTGTCTTAATCCAGTGCAGTGTGGGAAGAATATGACTTGTGGCGTTCTGTTACAGGATAACTGTGGTTTATTGCGGCCCCATTTTTGATTCCTATCAGTAATAATAACAATAATAAGAATGCCTCGCACTAATAATAACATTGTACTCAAGTTTCATTTCCCCATTCATATTATACTCAACTTTCTTTATCTTGTTTTTCTTGTTCTTTCTGTCTGAAACAGCACTGTTGATGCAATGTTTCTGCGCACTATTTTATATTATATTTAAGATATATAAATAGAGTTTAAAAATGTAATATTATTTACACAAATGTCATTAAAAGTAAGAATTCATTAAAACTACTCGACTCCCTATAATTATAGTTTAAGTAATCCCTTCTGTCAGACACTTTATAAGTAATATTTTTTTTTTAAACAATTATAACCATTGAGGTATCTACGTACTTACATCTGTGGGCGTAAACAGGACGGCGTTCAGATATACACACTAGGATCACACACACTCAGACAGACTGAGCGCGCCCTCTGCTGGCAAACGTGTGCAGGTGCAGAGAGCAGCGTTCACAAACGGTAGTCGGCGTTTGTGAACGCTGCTCTCTGCGCCTGCTGGCGACGTAAAACATATTAAAGGTCCCATATTGTAGAGGTCCAGACCTCCAGGTCTTGTTTGATTATAAAGCAGGTCTAGGTGCTGTATAAATACTGTGAAAGTATCAAGATGCTCAGTCCACGCATTCAGAGTGTGACTTTAAACGAGCCGTCAGGACTTCCGTAAGGTTGTGATGTCACTACTGTCCAGTTGCTAAGCAGGTCATCTGCTCCAATCACAGCACCACCCACCAAGTACAGGGACGCTCATCCACCCGCTCAGTCTGTCTGAGTTATCGGAGCGCTCTGCTCAGGACTGCTCTTCTGGTTTTTGGAGGTTGTTCAGTTTGTCTAAAACGGCTTGTTTCAGACAGAGGGGGGGGGGGGGGGGGGGCTGGGGGGCTGCATGAAGGGCCAGGAGAAGATACATAACTGTGAATCATGCAAAGCTACTCTAGTGGAGTCCCAGAATAAAGATGTCGAGCTGAAATGAGCCCGATGTGGGACCTTTTAAAGGAGGTAACATCGGACAGCAGGAAAAAGGAGACAAATAAGCTTTCCATATTGACAAATACATTGTGTTTCCTGTGGCTGCTTCACAATAAAAGCCACCCCGTGTCAATCACACCAACACATCACCCGCTCTGGTTATACTTACTCATCTGACTTGCTTCACTCTCCAGTAATATCTGTGGAATAGCAGTAACGGGTGCTCTGCTCATCTCCCGTTGCTCACGCGTCTGGCTCTCCTCGGTGATAATATTTGATTGATCGATGTCCTCATAGACAGGTTCCTCCTCTGGGGCAGCAGGGTCGCCCTCAAACACATCCAGAGCGAGGTCCTGCTCAGTGCTCGAGTTAAACCGAAAGTTCACACTGTCGCCCGAGTGTGTCTGGCATGGAGGAGGGTCAGGCGTGGGGCTCGGGTCTCTGAGCAGGAACTGTGACCACTCATCGCCCCACAGGAGCTCCTCCACCAGCCTCACTGGACTGCAGACTTTGAAGGAGCTGAAAGGACTGTAGTGAAATGTAAGGGGAAAGTATAATAGAGTAATCATTTAAGTACATTTCAATGTGTTTACTTTTTGCTCAGCAGTACGTGATTTACATCCCATGCTAAATTCAGACCCCACTCCTCCAGTATTAGAGCGGCAACCACCAGCCCCCTGCATCACTCACTGCTGAAACGTTATACTTACTACTGTTAATACTAACGGACTGTGGTTTTGCCGGTGTGGTAGACCTGACAGAGGTTTTACTTGCTGTTATCATTCCTCCTGTTCTTTTCCTTGTAATTACTGTATTTGGTGTGCTTTGATTTGTCCAAGAAGTTGGACAGAACAAAGCATTGTGAAGGTGTCACGTTGTCATCATGATGTGACATTGCTCACTATTTTCGGAATGTTTACAAAAACCAGTCAGTCTGTTTTCATTCAGAAAACAGTCAGCAGATTAAACCATAATGAAAATAATCATTAGCTGCAGTAAAAACCTGCTTTTACATGAATGCTGAGTAATAATAATCGAAGGAATCGAATATATAATAGTATAACAGTCACAGGGGACATTTATTTTATAACTACATACTTTTACTGGAGGGACATTTTCAATGCAGGACTTGTACTGGAGTATATGGCACCACACAGTGTTGTTTTGGTACTTTTACTTCAGTAAAGGATCTGAATACTTCCTCCACCACTGCAATTAAGCGCATTTCCCCAAAAGGTCACATTAAACCTCCACTTTGTGGACCATTTGTGCTGTTGGTCTCCACGAATATCTCACATAACACTAAAGCATCCGAATTATCGCACAATATTCTAGACAGACGTCAAAGGAAAACTGAGTTTGCATAGTGTAGTGTAAGTTAACATCTACAGACTACAGTAGGCTTTGTAAGGGATACAGTTACTGAGCAAACAACAAAATAAATGCAGACCGAGTGATCCAGACCCAAAAGTGGAAGCCCTGTTTGGTATAAAGTAGCTGATATACAGTATGCAGCTCACAAATATATGGTTTCATGAGGCTTTCAAAAGGCATTTCCTCAAACAGCTGCTCGCTGTAGTTCTTATCGAGCAAACAGGAGGAAGTAGTGCATTTGTTGGGGGCTATTTTCAGCGGCAGATGAATCCACATTTGGTGCTCTAGAGAATATTTGGGGCAGCAGGACAATGTAAATAAACTACAGTGTGTGTTCATGCCGATGAAGGAACATGTCACCCAGTGCAACAGTGGGACATATTGAGTTTTTCAATTTCTCTCTTCAGAGTGTACCTGCCCTGATCCTATCACGCTATTTCAACCGACAACTGCCCAAAACCAAGTTAACTGATTGGAGAACCAAAGTTTCCAGTGTGTGTGTGTGTGTGTGCATACAAGAGATGATAACTGTGGGGAAAACAGAGGACTTTCCCACTGAGTATAGAGAGGTAGGGAGGGAAGAGAACAGAAAGAGGAGGGAGGAAGATGAGGCTACAGTGTGACAGAAAAGGGACAAGGAGGAGGAGGAGGAGGAGGAGGAGGAGGAGAAACAGTAAGAGAGGAGAAAGAAGGAGAAAAGGAAGAAGGCGGAAGAGAAGACAAAATAATCAAATAGTAAAGTGGTGAGTTTGACTGACAGAGATGGAATGTTTCCTGATGAAGGGTGGAAACTCCCCTCTTTCCCCTGAATTGTGATAGTCTGTCTGTGATAAGACAGTGTGTGTGTGTGTGTGTGTGTGTGTGTGTGTGTGTGTGTGATTAAGAGAGGAGGAATTTATGACAAGGAAAGACAACAAAAAAGAAAGAATGGTTGTTTTTGAAGGTGGTTTTCAGTTTGTAATGGAAACCTGACTGTTTACTGCTGTAGATAATCAGCATACATTAACAAGAAACAATGATTTAAAAACAAGATTTTTAGGTCATGTGCTTTTCGTCATGAATAATCCAGACTCTGCTGGGAACTCTGTTACATGCATCCAGCTTGGAGGAGGTGATTGTTCTCAAAGGAGTACTCCAACAATTTAGTACTTCCATACAGTTGGGGGACTTGTAATTGTAATTGAACAAAATATTCTGCACGTTAGCAGAGCAGCAGCAGCAGCTTCAGTCTATTCTGCATGTGTCTGCGCAGGGATGCGTTCAGGCTACAGAATTGAGCGTAGGTCGCCTGCGTTTTGGCACTGTAGTTGTGCAGGAAAATAGACTTGAAGCGAAAAAATATGCTCCAGCCCTAGGCCTGTTTAGACAGCTGTACTGATTAAAGTGGAAGCGTATCTGTTCCATCAGACGCGTGTGATGCGGACGACTGAAATACGCAAGCCGAAACGCCTCCGGTGTAGACACACTTGTTAGCCTTTAGTTCGGGGTCCAGCTTGCAAATGTATGTACACCAGTGAGTGAGAGAGAGAGAGAGAGAGAGAGAGAGAGAGAGAGAGAGAGAGAGAGTGTGTGTCTTCACCTTTCAGACGTCGCATGTCTTCTTTCGATCCTCCTCTCAAGCAGCTCAGCATGACTCAGTGTCTCTGTCACTGGTGATTGGTCCACAGCGTCCTCATCAATCTCTTCTTCTTCCTCCTCCTCCTCCTCCACCCCTCCTCCCTCCCCATGCCTCCTTTCATCCTTCAAAGTAAGCACGTAATAGGAACATAACCTAAATACTACTACAGTTTTTCACAGCCTCACAGTTAATTGGTTTACATTCTACGTGAAGGAAAGCCTTTTCGAAACGAGCCGTAAAAAAAACAAACAAAATAACATTTCAGTCATAATTTATGCTGGAAACCTGAAAGAAACAGCGCACAACTGGTTGTTTTCGGAAAAAAGAGGGCTTGTCCAGCCCCCTAAAACTTGCATTGATTAGCTCCTTGGTGTGACAGGCCATAGCTGAGAATGTAAAGGCATTGCAGGTGTATGTTTCTGAGAAGTGATTTAAGCGAAACTCACCTGTGTCAATTCAATATCTTCCTCTCTCTCTCCATCCGTGTGCATCTCCTCCACTTTGTTTCTTCGTTTCTCCTCTCTTCCCTCTTTCAGTCGACCCACCACCATCTTGGCAAGCTTTTTCACCTTCCCTCTAGCACTGGTCTTCTGGCTTGTTTGCTTCGCTTCTCCATCCAGAGCTGTGTCACCGATTTCCGCCGCGTCCTCTAACCTCTGCAGCCCTCGCTGACATGGATCCAACTTTGTCCTCACCACCTCTGTCCCTTCCCGACGTCCAGATGGCAATTTAGAAATCACTTCAGACTCTTGCCCCCCTTGTCGAGACATCTGGATTTCTTTGTCGTTTTCTGTCCATTTGAGTGTCTCCGTGTTTGAATCTGTCCCTGAAGGGTTGACCCGAGCAGGGACCTTGCATGGTTCATTTGCTTTGTTCTGGTGTTGTTTCCTGGGGTGATGAGACTCTTGATGAAGAGTTTGGTTCTCAGCTGTGATTACTGGCTTTGGTCTGTTTCTACAAGGTGGCATGAGACAGAATCTATTTCCTCCTCCTGGCAACACTACCTCCTGATTCATGGTAGATTTCATCCCGGTTTCTTCTAGCTGGGAAGGCATTTCTGTCACTGTTGGAGTGGTCAACTCAGTATCACTGAGATCTCTATTTACCTTCCCTCCCTTGTCCTGTCCTTGTCCTTCACTTTCATCCCTTCCCTTGTTCACCAGGTCTTTGTCTCTCCACTGTTCACCCTCCTGCTTCCTCCTCTCCTTTTCCTCCTCTATCCCAGCCCTCATGGCACTGAAGAGCTGTGGAGGTTTGATGGGTGGTTTGGGGGGACATTTTGGATGTGGCTTTGGAGAATGCTGTGGGGGAATCATTCCTTCTGGTTTAGCGGAAACTGTAGATGTACAGTTTCTGTTGGTTGCTGCCATGTCAGGCTGTTGATCTGGGATAAGGTCTGAGCATCCCATCGCTAGCAGGGATGAATTTTCTGTCATGGCAGGAGTGGTCAACCCAATATTACTGTGATCTTCATCTGCCTTTTCCCGGTCCTCTCCTTCCTCTCCACCTTTCTCCTTGTCTGTAAATAATACTAAGATCTGTCGCGGACGTTTAACCACAACCAGAAGACTTTCTATTCCAGATGTTTCTTCATTCTCTACCATCTTCTGATTTCTATCAGTTGGATATTGCTCCTGTCTGTTCCTCTTGTCTTCTATTTGTCCTGTGTGTTTCCTCCATTCTGCCTCTTGTTTCCTTCTTTGCTTTCCTTCGTCTGTCTCAGCCCTCTTTGGGTTATTGTGCTGTGGAGGTTTTATAGGTGATTTATGAGGAGGTCTTGGAGGAAGCTGTGGTGGGGATTTTGGTTCCACTTTTGGCAAAATTCCACATGCATAGCTGTTGTGCGTGTCAGGTACTTCCCCAGGGACAGGATCCAAGCACAGATTGTTTCCTTTAACTCCACTCAACACAGGAGACGTCGAGCGTGCCAGTGAGTTCAAGGGTTTATTCTCTTTATTAAAGCTTTTCAATTGTTGGCTTAAAGTTCTCTCAAATGCAAGGGACCTCTGGTGGCTCTTGGGAGGTAGTGGGGGAGGAATTGCCAAGATGGAAGGAGGCATCAGTGCTTTTCTGTCCACTTCAGGGATGACAGCTGAGGTTGAACCCCTCGGTCCCCCAGCAGTACAAATGACTGGATCTGACATGGGAAAGTAATTCGCATCTTGGTCCTCTTCAGCCAGTTCCCCATTATTGTCTTGCACTTCAGGTTGTGGGTTGATTTCTGGACTGTCACTTTCACTGTTTCCTTTGTGATCATGTCTTTCTTCCAGTTCTGTGCTCAGTAGAGCATCATCGAAGTTGGGCTCCATATGCACATAAACACCCGAATCCCATGAATGCGTGGGCGACTTGTTTGAGCCTGCGTGGTTGTGTCCAGTGGTACTCTGAGTGCGACTGGACGCTGTGTGTGTCGTCATGGTGAGTGTTTGGATCTGTCCCGTCAGGGAGTGTTTCCGATTTAGTGTCTGCGTCACAGTCTAATGTGAGAGAGACATAGAGAATTATCCATATAACGTGCAGTGCTATCAGAAGCAAAGCCATAGCATAATGCATTTTGAACTTCCTTAATGCAACTCTGTCTCTACATGTCTCTACTGTAGCCATGGCGATGGCCCACTCCGTCACCCCCCCCCCCCCCCCCCCCCATTTAACTCCAGCAAACCAATCATTGCTGGTTCACATTTCAAAGGGAAATATTGTGCATCATCCTCCACTAATGCATTTATGTGGCAGCTGTACAAGTTAAGATAAGAGACCTTACATGTTGCATATACAATACTATGTATTTTTACTGGTTCATCTATCCAACAGTACATAAAGTGGAGCCCCACCAACTAATATAATATAAGAATAATATCAGCTGACAAGGGGCCATTCTGCTGCAAGATAAGTAGATTTTGCTGATAATACTTCCATACTTTAACTTTGAGTTTGGTGATATTAGTATTGATTCAATAAGTAAAATTTTGAGAAGTTTTACATCGTGGTATTGCTACTTTTAAATCGTGTAATATATATAGTATAGCCTCTGAATACTTTTCCCACCACGGCTAAATTTGATCTGTTCAGTAGTCTGTACTAGTTAATAACCCATGTTTGACATATTCTTCCTCATAGTCTATAATGTGAATCTCCATACAGAGCATCACGTTCGTCGATGTTTCATTTCTCACTGCATCGACATGTTTTTGCTAAATATTCATAATACAGGTGAAGTCGCTTACCACTTCTCCTTGGTCGCGGTCCTCTGCCACCTGTGTTTGCGTCGTCTTTGATACTAAGACTCCTCATGTCTGTCCGGACGTTGTGTTTTAACCTCTTCTTCCTCCTGTCTCAGGTTTTCCTCATGCTGTGTGATCACTAACTGGCAGAACCAGTTCTGCCTCGTGCACTTTCTTTGACTTTGCTCGTCTCGGTTGCATTGTGAGAGGGGCCTGATAATAGCAATGGCCATTCTAATGACATATAGAGGTGCTCTGACCAGGACAATAAGAACATTTGATCAAACCTGATGAAACGCCTTAACCTCCTAAGACCCAAGCTCTATCTTAATTTCTCTTTGCTATTTGGGCTTATTGGGACCTGATAAGTATAAAAACTAAGCATCATCTGTTGACATGATGTGGTTCCGCATACGGGGACAATTTTGAATTTCCATATAAGCAGAATTAAGTATTATGGTATAACCCAAAATGTGATGTCCACGCGTGTGGATGCCAGGTCTTAGGAGGTTAAAGCTGGCCATCCAAAGTGCAAGGAGAGACCAGCAAAATGACTAGAAATCAGTAAAGCATTGAAACACTCATCTCATTTCATACTTTACAAACCAATGCAATGGCAGGAAGGACAACTTTAATAAGTGCTCAAATGGCATCATCATTAGCTGATCCACTTCATGGTTATTGATGCACCTCTATTACGGTATATAGTAAAGTTGGAATCAGCATTCGAGTTATTGTAAAGTGTGAAACTAAATCATATTTTCAAATTTGAGATGTTTGGCATGAAGAGAGGATTAATACAGTCCCATCTTTTCAGATTTGAAGACTATACTCACAATGCCAAAACACACGAGCCACGTTTCTGAATGGTCACTGTAGAAAGGAGCGTTTGTATCCGCAATGTTTATTGTATTTGTGAGGACAGTATTAGGAAGAGGATGATGATGATGATGATTTTGTGTGACACCTCATTGACTTTGTTTGTAACAAAAACATTTTCCTGACAGAGAGAGAGAGAGAGAAACCCTCTGCTCCACTTTTAAATAAATGACACACCAAAAGGAATTTAAGTTACCTCACAACTGGAAATAAAAAGTTGATATGTTGAAAAGTTGTTTATTTTTAAAGGAATGCGGTGTTTGGTCAATATCTTCAATTATATATCACTTAAGTATATCAAAAAATAAAATAGTGTTTGTGTTTATATGCAGGGCAGTCACTACAGGGGGCGGGAGGCAGGGCAGCCAATCCAAACTCCCATTTAAAAAAAAAAAATGTTTTAATCAATCACGTGATTGTGGAACCCGGAATAACAACAGGAGCTCAGGAAACGCGGAGCTCCAGCCTTCCCACCAATACTTTCAGTGCAGGGCACTACAGTTTCTCCGAAGCAGCGATGAGGTCGGCTCTGCTTCACGTCGCGGCGCCCTTTGCGCTCTGTGTCGCCTTGGCGAACACCAGCCTGTTCGCCGAAGTGGAGGTGGACCTGTCTTATGAGCACTACGCAGAGAAACGGGTCGACCACCTGCCCGCGTTCCTGGCGATGCCGTGCAACTGTCTGGTGAACCTGGCGTACATCTGCATGGGGTTGTACTGGCTGCTGTACAGAGGCGTCAAAGAAACGGAACAGGGCCGGTACGTGAGGGAGGTGTTCGCCTTCATGGCCGTCTTCTACGGACATGTGCAGTGGACGCGCTTGGCGGTGCTACGGCGCGCTCCCGCCGTGCTCGACCAGTGGTTCACCTTGCCCATCTTCGCGTGGGTTCCGGTGTGGATCCTCTTCATAGAGCGCGGGCCGGCGAAGTGGTGCGCGTCGCACGCGGCGGCGCTCGAACTGCTCTCTGTCCTCAGCTATGGCCTGGCGCTGGCGCACGAACGGGGGTTCGAGGCGGCGCTGGGCTGTCACGTCGCCTCTGCGGTGTACATGGGTGTTCGCGCGCAGCTGGCGCACGGGGACGGCCGCACGCGGGGATACCTGCTGCTGGCGGTGCTGTCATGCGCGGGGTTCGTGGCGCTGAAGCTGCTGGATCACTGGCTCGCGCGGTACCGGCTCTTCCAGCGGCTCACCGGACACTTCTGGTCCAAAGTGTGCGACGTGCTTCAGTTCCACTTCAGCTTCTGCTTCCTGACGTCTCTGACGCAGCGGGCTCAGGGGCGGCAGGACTGAGAACCGGGGAACCAGGAGGAGCTCTGGTGAAGATGGTGAAGAAGAAATGACTTCCACTAAAAAGAGTTCATCCCAGATACAGAATGAGGTTGCAGCAGTTCAGAGGGCTACACATGAACAGCCACGTCCAAATATTCACATTACACCCAGAACAAGAAACACAGAGTCAGTCCGACATGGACAGTGAAACAAACTCCTGAAGCGCGGTCCTGGCAGCCCCAGGCCGCTGACTCTGTGCTACGGTACAATCTTTAATGAAGGCTTTTATATGCAAATAGTGCATTGACTAAAATATGAGGTACATTCACCCACCTCTTCTCTTTTTTCCCCATTTTCCATAATAACAGGTTTGTAACATTGTCTGGTAAGCTCTTGCCCAAATCTTGCCCCTCACACACACACACACACACACACACACACACTGAAAGGATTTAAATCCAAAAGAGCCACACGTTTGAATACTGACGCTGCGTTGCTGGCCTTTAGTCCTCTCAGACGCTTGTAAATATTCCGCTGCCTGGCCATTGCGGCATGTATGATTTAAAATGTCTTCAAATACTTAAATGACTTTTCTTGTAATCACAAACAAATGCAACGCATCTTCTTTTGGGGATGGAAGGTTCATGCTGCTCTGTTTGGAGTTTTTGGTTTGTTGCCAAAAAATGTACAATGTGCCTAATGTGCCTCCAGAGATAAAACATGTTCTCTCTCGGGTGTAAAGCACTTTGAATTGGCTTCGTGTATGAAATGGCTGTGCTGTATGAATAAACTCGCCTTGCCTCTGAAGCACCGTTTCACACGCGGACGTGTCACCAATTAGGTTTTCAGACATCACGTGTGAAATCAGACCTCACACATAATACTTAATGTGCAATGCTGTCTCATATGTGATCATCCACAAATAAGCATATGCGGGGGGGGTTTTAGGACTGTGAAAACTTGAATGTCACGTTTTAGGCAACAAAAATAAATGAAGGTTTCATTTTTTTTTGTGTTTTTGCTGTCAGTGTGAGGTGGCTTTGGAACAGCATAGAATGGAACGTTTGACTGAGTAAATAGAATAAAAAATCCAAATAATCAACAAAAATAAAGGGAAGGAAGTGCACTAAGGGGGCCTGAACTCTCCTTTATGAACTTTATGAATCATTTGGTGACCTACTGCACAACTACTAACGTGCACACACATGAGATGGCAAAGAGTATTGTCAACATTGTGTGTTCTCATTATAAATTACTGGTACATCAGTTTCATTCTGTGTTGTATATATTACATGTTGGATTGAGGCGTTTCAATGCTTTGCTAAATTTGTGTCACTTTTCCCTGCTACAGAGTAAAATACTGGACGTAAAGGAACCTCACGACACAATATGCTCTTCTTCATATGAATGATCTATTGCAGAGTGCAGCCCAAAAACAAAATGTAGCGATTAGAATATATATTTCTTTACTTTTAACACGTTATAAAAGAGAGAACGAGTAAATGATATTATATATTGCACGGATAACAAAGAGTAAAACACATGTCAGTAATTCCACACTGATGTCAGATAATGACAAACAACTGCTTATGATTGTTGTCATTGTGGAACCCCCCTGGTATGTTTACAGGTCATGTTTAGTGATAGCCGTGAGGACGGGCTCTGATGATGGTTTCCTATTGGTCCACAGCAGGGCCAGGCCCGCCTCCCGGAAGTCCGGATGGGAGCAGTAGATAAGAGGGTTCAGGCCGCAGTCCAGGTACGACATCACCGATGACAGCGTCCTTAACCAATCGGGTGCCGGGGACAGGTCCATCCTGCCCAGCAGGATCAGCTGACCGGTCAACAGAGAGAAAGAAACAGCGTCAGGCTATGAGTGGACTCTGTGTGCATGCTAGATACGTTAGCTCACGTGCTGTTTCACCTCGGACACGACAAAGGGAGTGTAGCAGAGCATGTAGGAGGCCACCAGCAGAGGAGTGACGGCAGACAGATCCGCTTCATCATTGCTGAGAGGAAGAGGGAACAAGATGGAGAGAGGAGGCAGTAACACTGGCTTTGTTTGCACAGAGACATTCCTTTTGTTAACGTGGACACTCTAGCTATTTCAGCTATACTGTAGGGATTTCTGCATTAGAACTAAGTTATGAGTGCTCAGTTAAGGAGTGAGAAGGTTTGTGTTAGGTGGCTGAGTCATGGTGCCAGGGAGAAGAGGTCTTTTGGTTAACCCACCCCCCCAAACCCCAAGGACCTGAGCTGAGTCTCAAACCCAGACTTCCCTATCCATACCTTCAGTATGTGTATCAGTGAACACATCACTGTTCAAATGCACTTCAGTGCATTCAGTGAACGTATTGTACTGTTGTACAAGCTGACGTCCATTTAAACGGTGATGCGTTTACTGCCCTTTACTGATAAACGCACTGCGTAGGTTCCCCTGGCATAAACAGCATCATGGGACCAGTTTCTTGAAATGATCTTTTCTAAGGTGGTTTACCTGTTGCAGCTCGAGCGGCAGCCGGTGGCACTCAGGAGAGAGCAGAAGAAGATGAGGAGGAATGGGAGGAAGATACAGACCGAGAAAGCGCAGAGAATGTAGACCAGCATGTCTGAGTAGCTGCTTTCCCAGAAGACAGCGCACAGCATCTCCGCGGGATCATACCTGGAGTGGAAAGTAACCAAGTAAGCAGCTTTATTTGAATAGCACCTTTCAATAGTAGAGTGTCACAAAGTGCGTCACAAGAGAAATAATGCAACTGACATAACTGACATAAACACAGATCTAGGAAGACTAAAACACCAACCATCAGATAGAAATAAATTAAAATGAGACCAAATCTAAACAGGTGTTCAACAGATTTTCAAAGGGAGAGAGTTCCAAAGAAAGTGTAGGAGCCACAACCTCAAAAGCACAGTCAGTTAGTTTTAAGCCTAGATTGAGGTACAACCAGAAAACCCTAATCAGAGGACCTGAGAGACCTGATCACAACAGCCTTGAATTGGATTCTGAACTCGATGGGGCGCTTGTGAATGACCCAGGGATGTTTCTCTAAGGTGGGTGAAGAGGGAGTTACAATAGTCGAGACGGGATGGGACAAAAGCGTGAATTATCATTTCCATCTTCGCTTGAGGCGCAATGGACCTGAGTTCCGCAGTGTTTCTCAGCTGGAAAAAAAACAGGAACGTATCGTCAAACTAAATTGTCTTTTTGTCTCTGTTATCACTGATGCTCAGTCGATGGGTACCAATGATATTCTGGGTGGTTTCAGTCACCCGCTACAGAGCCCTCATGTCCTGGGCCGTGCACATCCCATGCCAGTTTGTAATGTTTCCAGTCAGGATGCTTTCTGTTGCTCCTTCTGTAAAAAATAACTTCTTAAGTTTCCTTCAGAAATACAGCCGTTTCTGATCTTCCTTAACCAGGGTGGAGATGTGTGATGACCATGACAGGTTCTTTGCGATGCTGATTCCCAGGAACCTGAAACTGTTCACCTGCTCCACCTCAGCTCCACTGATGTAGACAGTGGTGTGTGTGTCTTTGCCCCCTTTTTTCCTAAAATCGTCAATCGGCTCCTTGGTTTTTGCTGACCGTGCAAGGTTGTTCATTTCATTGACAGACTTTGTCAACGCGATAGCATCACGACCGTGCAAGACGCAGTCCTGAAACTTCACAGAAGGGACTACCATGGATGAGAGAGTTTGGCTTCATACACCCAAGCACCAAGTCCATCAGAGAGACAAACAGGACAACCAACAGAGCGACGCACAGGACAGGTAGGACAAAACGGGACAGTTGGGCAGCGGCAAAGCCCGACACAGGTGCCATCTTGCCACTGCCAGGAAAGAAGACACGACATGTAGACCATGGAACACTACCTGAAAGCATTAAGAAAATGACATACTTGATCCAGGCGTAGAAAACAGGGACACTCCCAAACACCACCCCTGTCACCCAAGACGCCAAGCACGCTGTCACCATGACAACAAAGAGAGCACTTCCTCTGGAGGCCTTGCCAATCAGCCGCTGCACACATAGGACAGCTGTAAAGGAAAAACGAAACCCTTCAGCTGACTGCATCAAAGGAATTATGGGACTGTCACCCACCATAATGGTATTAATGCAGCGCTGTTACCATGGCTACTACTGTAGTACTGACGCAAGGAAGGTCATCATGACTAGCTCTGTTCAGAGCAAACGTATCAAGACAGACTGATACTGCTTTCAGTTTTAGTTCGGTTCAACAAGAGTACTGTGTTTTCTTATTGTTTATATTTTATATTTCCTATATACACTATATTGCCAAAAGTATTCACTCACCCATCCAAATAATTGAAATCAGGTGTTCCAATCACTTCCATGGCCACAGGTGTATAAAATCATGCACCAAGGCATGCAGACTGTTTCTACAAACATTTGTGAAAGACTGGGTCGCTCTTAGGAGCTCAGTGAATTCCAGCGTGGTACTGTGATAGGATGCCACCTGTGCAACAAGTCCAGTCGTCAAATTTCCTCGCTCCTAAATATTCCACAGTCAACTGTCAGTGGTATTATAACAAAGTGGAAGCGATTGGGAACGACAGCAACTCAGCCACGAAGTGGTAGGCCACATAAAATGACAGAGCGGGGTCAGCGGATGCTGAGGCGCATAGTGCGCAGAGGTCGTCAACTTTCTGCAGAGTCAATCGCTACAGACCTCCAAACTTCATGTGGCCTTCAGATTAGCTCAAGAACAGTGCGTAGAGAGCTTCATGGAATGGGTTTCCATGGCCGAGCAGCTGCATCCAAGCCGTACATCACCAAGTGCAATGCAAAGCGTCGGATGCAGTGGTGTAAAGCACGCCGCCACTGGACTCTAGAGCAGTGGAGACGCGTTCTCTGGAGTGATGAATCGCTCTTCACCATCTGGCGATCTGATGGACGAGTCTGGGTTTGGCGGTTGCCAGGAGAACGGTAGTTGTCTGACTGCATTGTGCCAAGTGTAAAGTTTGGTGGAGGGGGGATTATGGTGTGGGGTTGTTTTTCAGGAGCTGGGCTTGGCCCCTTAGTTCCAGTGAAAGGAACTCTGAATGCTTCAGCATACCAAGAGATTTTGGACAATTCCATGCTCCCAACTTTGTGGGAACAGTTTGGGGATGGCCCCTTCCTGTTCAAACATGGCTGTGCACCAGTGCACAAAGCAAGGTCCATAAAGACATGGATGAGAGAGTTTGGTGTGGATGAACTTAGCTGGCCTGCACAGAGTCCTGACCTCAACCCGATAGAACACCTTTGGGATGAATTAGAGCGGAGACTGAGAGCCAGGCCTTCTCGTCCAACATCAGTGTGTGACCTCACAAATGCGCTTCTGGAAGAATGGTCAAAAATCCCCATAAACACACTCCTAAACCTTGTGGAAAGCCTTCCCAGAAGAGCTGAAGCTTTTATAGCTGCAAAGGGTAGACCGACGTCATATTAAACCCTATAGATTAAGAATGGGATGTCACTTAAGTTCATATGCGGGTCAAGGCAGGTGAGCCAATACTTTTGGCAATATAGTGTATCTTCTAATTAAACCATATGTTAACTTCAGTAGGTCCAGACAGTCTCAACCCACTGGAGTTCCATGGGAAAAGGAATTTCGAATCCACTTGTATCAGTCAGCTGCAAAGATGCAACATATTGTGGATTTGAAATCTCAATGAATTTGTAACAGCACGAGACGTTCACTAACTGCAGCGCAGCGTGACTCCAATCTACACAGATGTGATTGTACATCACAGATTCAGTATCAGGTCCGAGCTTTGTTAATGAGAGATTAAAAATAAGTCATGAAACAGAGTTAAACATAAACTTAGGCTATCCCTAAACTGAATGCAAACCTCAATGCAGGACTGTTACTGTGGAGAACGTGAAGAAGTGGTCTCTATGAGTGTGTACCTATGCTCCCTATAGAGGAGGTGATGAAGGCAAACTTCAGCAGGCTGACGACCTCACACCATGGCGACCTCTGACCTCCCGTCAGCATGGCCAACAGGGAACCGGAGATGATGAGGAGGGAGCAGCCTTCACAACACAGTTGGGTTCTTTATCAGAAAAAAAAAAGACTTGCGCCCGCTGAGATTACACGTGGGCTACAACCGAGAAAGTAGATTACAACACATAATTCTGTAATGCACTAGCGTTGATATCGGGGTCAAAAAGTACCTAAATCTGACAACGTGAGACTGACGAAAGGAAGCCAATAACGGCAGCAGAACTGACCCCTGCACTGAAAATGAAGGGGCAGAAGAAGAGAAGTTATCACGTGAAATGAGGCATCACCCAAAACCCAAACATTCAATTAGCTTCAACCGCGGCCCACTGCGATCGTCCGTACTAACAGACGCAACTAACGCGAATAACATTTCACACCAACGTAAGGAGCAACCTCGCCACCTTACCATGACTTTGACCAGCAGAACAAGACAGTTCCCCACAACCCCCATGACCATCTCCAGTCCCAACACAGCCACCAGCATCCATTTCTCCGCCTCCGGCCACGGACGCTCCATGGCCACAGTCCCATTAAACCACTCGCTCACTGGAAGACAAGGAATACAGGGCGTGGCAGTTTACTATAAAGTAAAGTCGGGGGGGGAGAGAGAGAGAGAGTACATAAACAGAGATGATTGTACAATTAGATAATCTGGAAGAGAAAGCAACGGATGGAGAAAAGCTACACTTACTTTTACTGTGAGCCGCCCGGTCCACAGCCTTCTACGATGGTTGCTAGGTGTTTGTAGTGGAGCGCTCAGGTGGAAGTGTCATCAGAACCATTTTCAATTAAAATTCACATGCTCCATTTAACTCAACTAGATGTGTGTCTGCCTGTAGTTCAGCTTCTACTACTACTAACTACTGCTATCATTATCCTGCAGGTGAGGGGCGACATCAACAGCAAGGAAAATAAGCTGCTACTGGGAATCAAATGCAAATAATATGTCAAACAGTGTGTCTTTGAACTGTAGCGGGAACACGGAGTTATCGCTGCAACTGTGGAGGAGAACATAGTGCAGCTTTTCAAGACTGTGTAGTGCAAAAGCGAGCGAGTGCAAGCAATTTGTGGGGAAGCAGTTATACAGATAACAAAGTAAGTAAGGAAAGTTTTATTTAGATAGCACCTTTCCAAACCTAGGTTAAGGGCTTTATAAAAGGATACAAACATTGCAACAGGGGACATAGCACTATGAATACAAAAACGGAGGCATCACAAATCAAAAATAGTGTACACGACTCGTGCACGAGCTGACCTGAGCTCACACTAGTGGGTGCCCATTTAGCAAGATCTAGTGAATGGAGGACTCAAACATCTCCACAATTGGTAGTGATCGCTTCCCAATTTTATGCTCTTTAAATACAAAGGCATTTACAGAAGTCTGTCTCACAGTAGATGGTGCTTTCCTAAAGGTAGATGGGATGAATTTAAGGAATACTGTGCAGGATTAGGAAGGAGTATAAATATGGAAGGTCACATAGATGAATGCACAGATACAATTTACAAATGTGATAATAAATGCAGCATCAGTGTGTGTTCCCATAGGTAAAATAAGAGTTCAAAGGAAAGTTGTACCTTGGTGGAATGATGAGCGT
Organism: Enoplosus armatus; assembly: GCF_043641665.1. Lineage (NCBI taxonomy): Eukaryota > Metazoa > Chordata > Actinopteri > Centrarchiformes > Enoplosidae > Enoplosus > Enoplosus armatus. Next base: position 8,788,133 of record NC_092181.1, on the reverse strand, counting down.
AGCAAGGCCATAAAAGAACCAAATCAAGCTTTTAAAATGGTGAGAAAGAGTTTAACAAAACCTGGAACGAAGGAAAAAATACAAGTGGGAGGAAAAGTGCTCTGAGACTTCCCTTGTTGATCGAGATGCGGATCCAGCTAATGCTGGTAACTATAGGCCTATAATATTAGATTCAACATTGATTAAAAAAAAAAACAATTGTACATTTTGTGATTCGGATATTGAAATTTGTAATTATACAAGCCCTTCTTGGGAAGTGTTTCAAAATTGGATATCTGAAAAGGACTTTCAATCGCCCAAATCAGAATATAATGATAATACATTTGGAGTTATAATGGAGGATCAAAAAAAAGGGAAATGATGTACAATAGCCTGATTATTTTGGAAAAACAATTTATCCACAGATGTAGATTTATTAATGCCAGGCCACTGATCTTAGTCTTCATGAATGAGTTATCAAATTTCAAGAAAGCACTGAAATGTATAAAAACCAAACAAACATTGGACATTAACAACAACATACATTTTATTATTTATTTCCATTGTTGTAAGCTCCTGTCTGTACTTTGTTACAATCAGAATCAGAAATGACCAACGTGATATTGTAATAGCCAAACTTTGTTTTTCTAAATAAAGGTATTCAATGAATAGCAACATTATACATGCAGACCACATACCCCATGTTGTCCTTAAAGTTGTTGTGAATAAAGTTATTGGAGAAAAAAATAATACACCTTCCGCTTACTCATCGCTAGCGTTTAAATATCTTCCTCGTTTGCTGTTGCGTCAAGCTAACGACGATGTAAAACGGAAGTAAATTAATTTAGCTTTTACTGGAGGAGAGTCGAGACATCTCTAAGAACGAGGACTACCAGTGCAATGAGTTAAATGCGTTTTTCATTTTCATTTGGAGTTGCTTGTCCAAAATGTGCGCTTGAGAATTATGTTACATCCAAAATCCACGTGAAATGGGTTTTATTTTGAAACGTAAGAACAGGAAATGGATGATAACTGGATGAAACTTGACCCTTCCTGTTTGTACACAGTAACGTTAGCTAGCTAGCTAGCCGCCGCGCACAGCCTGCGCGACTGAATTACAAGTATTTGTTTCATTCCTGTAGTTGTAGCTGTTATTTAAAGATGAATACGGTTCTGTCGAGAGCTAACTCCTTGTTCGCCTTCTCCCTGAGCGTCATGGCGGCCCTAACCTTCGGCTGTTTCATCACGACGGCGTTCAAAGACAGAAGAGTTCCCGTGGACATCCACGTCTCGAAAGTCATGCTGTAAGATTCATTGTCGAGCATCATGTGTAACAGCTGTTAGCATTAAGCCCTGTGTTTGTACTGTATCAAAACAGATCAGGGAACAGTCATTATAAAACAAGCTTATTTTTTGGGGGGGAATTTATCAAACGTATAACAGATGAGATTCTTACTTTTGCAGTAAATGCTAGTAACAATAAAACGAGCTTAACACAAATAACACTTGTGATTCGTGAAATTCATGTTATTAATTGCATTACAAGCATGTTCCACGGTTGTTTCATTAAATGTATGTGGGTTTTTTTATGGTTGGAGTCTCTCGGTCCTCCTGTTGCCTTCATCTGTCTCTCTTCGTTCTCTCTCCCGGTTTAACAGGAAGAACGTCGATGACTTCACGGGGCCCAGAGAGCGCAGTGATCTGGGGTTCATCACCTTTGACCTCTCAGCTGATATCCTTCAGAATGCTGCCGCTCGAAATCCATCCAGAATAAACCTCCACAAAATCACATTCGAAATCAGAGAGAAAAACCCTGCAGAACTTGCTTGAAAATGATCAAGTTTTCTTCAGAATCAGAGTAATCCAGTGATAGTTCTCTTTACATCGGTAGTTGCACTGTTAAGAAGATTTTTAATAGGGACTATTTGACTAAATGTAAAGAAATACTCAACTTGTGGCCCACAGCTGACTCTCTTCATTGGAGCTGGTTTCTACAGCAGTTGTTCTGTGTTGCATAGTAACAGGTTGAGTCCTGAGTTTCTGCTCTGTTATGGTGTTGACATGGTCCCTATGTGGAGCAAGACACAGTTGGGAGCTCTCTTGTTGTTCCTGAACTTTTCCTACATTTGCAGCCAATTTTTGATTGGAACGTCAAACAGCTGTTTCTGTATCTGTCCGCTGAGTATGCCACAAAGAGCAATGTGAGTAATAATACACACACACACACGCATTATTGGTGTTTCATTAAGAAGTGGAATTATGATCAGGTCGTGTTTGTATGCCTGTGTTTTGGTTGGTTCAGATCAGCGTGTGATCAGGAACATACAGTTCTGTTAGTGATTGCTGTCAGTAGCGGGGTGGGGGATGAATCAGGACACATTGTTACTGAAATTAACTGAAAATAATCTGTGTGTGTGTGTGTGTCAGTCTCTGAACCAGGTGGTGCTGTGGGATAAGATCATACTTCGAGGTGAAAACACCAAACTGAACCTCAGAGACATGAAGTCCAAATACTTCTTCTTCGATGACGGGAACGGACTCAGGTTAGACACACACACACACACGAACACAGCGATTCAGTACAATTTGGAGGTACTTGTACTTTTACTTGAGTATTTCCATTTTATACCTCTACTTCACTGCGTTTTAGAGATAAGTATTGTACTATTTGCTTCACACTTAATCATAGCTGCTAATTACTTTACGGATGAAGACTTGACACATTTTACACAAGCAGCTGTAAAACATGGGCTGCACCTTCAGTCTTGCTTTTTAACTTTTGCTAACTTCCAAATTAGGGTTAAGTTACAGCACCGTAAAACGTAGCGTGGGACTATAATATCAGACAATGCCAGATACAACTGCTACAGGTTGATTCTAGTTTTGTCACAGCCTGATATGTGATGGCAAACTTTACATAGTTGTGACGTGAACGTGAACAGATTTCCAGCCGACCCGTTTATCTAATACGGGGTGGGATTGAGGCATTTTCGTAAACAACCAATATGGCCAACAGTCGGTGTCAACTTTGTACATCTGTTATGAACCGTGATTGGCTGACCGTCACGTCTGTCTCTCCTCCAGGGCCAATAAGAACATCACTCTGACGCTGTCATGGAACGTTGTTCCCAACGCCGGAATCCTGCCTCTAGTGGCTGGGAGTGGACACGTCAGCCTCCCGTTCCCAGACACATACGAGACCACCAAGAGCTATTAGACCGACAGAAGCGCACATCCAGCCAGTTTCAGCTGATGACGGTGGAAGTGACTAACATGAACGGAGAGAAGATGGAGTGATAGATTATCGAGTGATGATAATTAAAACAGTCGTGATATGACCCTTGAGGCCGCTTTCCTTAAATGATAAATGTGTTGCGAATGATGAAACATGGCTCATTTCGCATCACGGCTGTTTTCACCAGATCGGCTTTAAACGAATCTTCCACCCCCTCACATCAGCACACACTGTACACACAGACTGACGACTCACACACACTATACACTGGTGTTTCTTCATAGATGTAAAGGCATTTTTGGTTTGTAATAAAAGTTGAGATTGGAACATCTACGTCTTTTGTAAGGATTTTTACACAATAGCCAGTAAAGTGTTGGTAAAGGGTCGGTTCACCCAAATCACTTCCTCTACATGCAGATGTTGTGGGTGTTGGCTTGATTTCAGCCATGGTAGAATGTGTACCGATGAAGTGCCATGCTATTAATATACGAGACAAAGAAGCTTTTATGCACCCGAAAACATGACATCCACAGTCTGCACACTCTTAGTTTGTGATTGAGAGGTCAGCATGTATACAGGTTTAGTAGTGATGCTGACTGTTGACTGGATGGAAATTACAGTAAAAAAAAAATAAAAAAAAGCTTCCAGCAGCTGGTATTCCCAGGCGGTCTACACTGTCCTGTGAGGACCACACTGTATACTACACTCCAGTATATAATACTCCATAATGCTTTAGCTACTGAACAAAAGCTACAAATAGAAACAATTCAGTCATTTATTACATTTTCACACTGTTAGAAAAAGAATGTACAATGTCAATTGTCTGAATGAATCTTAACCTGGGTGAAACGTAAAAAAAAATAAACATATATATATATATACACACACACATGGAATTCACTATTCACACCAGAATACCACTCCTATACATCAACACCCACTTTGTTCAAGTTTAGTGACACTTTTCCATTTTTTTACCCCCAAAAATAATGAGACCTTTTCCCAGCAGGGCTCCATCCTGTAGGTGGACTCGTCTGTGACCGGACTTCTGCTTCACATTATGTGTACAGTCTAGCGAAGGTGGAAGTAGAATGGGAACCTTCGAGACGTCACAAAAGAGAAGTTAGAGTATTTAGCCTAGCTTAGCACACAGCCGAGAGGCAAGGGGAAACTGTTAGCCTAGCTCCATCAACAGTGAAAGACACACACCCTTCGCACAACTCCAAAGAGGTCTTTATTTACACTGTGACTGACTTTAGGAGCTCAGGAGCGGTTTCTGTGGGTGGTCAGCTTTGGAGGTTTCTAACAGCTGACTCCAGGTTTGGTGCCCTTTATGTTTTGGAGGGCACGCGAGAAGATTGAGCATTTCAAAAATAAAAAACGGACAAAAGGATTTATTCTCCTGTTTGCTAGTCTATGCGCTGGATGAGCTTCTCCTCCATCATACAGTAGAGGGCGACGTGGGACAGGTCAGAGATGAAGGCGTCGCAGGCTCGTCTGCTGATGCCCTTACAGCCTCTGAGGTCCAGCAGAGTCAGGGAGGAGAGACGCTTCAGGTAGGACAGACAGCCATCGGTCAGCTCACTGCAACCTGGACAGACAGACAGGCAGACATCAGGGACTGCTCCCATCCAAAATGAAACTCGGCTGTTCTCTGGTGTGTGTGTGTGTGTGTTTCTATAGTTCCAACAACGTGATAAATTAAAAGGACTCAGATTGGGATCAGGATCGGGGGGCCAGAAAAACCATGATCGGGGCGTCCCCACTAATATAACAAACAAAATATTTTTCTAAACTTCTACCAGAGAACCAGCTAGACACCCACCTGCCAGTGTGAGTTCCGTGAGGTTGTTGCGGGTGTGAGTCCCGGCCGCCGCCAGCAAGGCGATGGACGAGTCGGTTATGTCCTTGCAGTGAGCCAGGTCCAGCCTCTCCAGCTGGTGCATGTGGCGCTGCAGCAGCCTCAGAGTGGACTCGCCAATGTCCAGACCGGACAGACGCAGGGTCACCATGTTCCTCAGTCTACTGCGAGACGACTCGGCGCCTACGGGGGACAGACGGGGACAGAAGAAATGCTCACTTGTTGATTTTACATGTTGAAGACCCTACCTAGTTTTTTTAGCCGGTGGAAATAAACTCAGTGGCACCCCCCAAGCGTCACCAAGCTGAGCTGCTACTGACCAGGCGGGCTGATGATCTCCTTCATCTGGGTGTCTTTAAGGCCTTCACACCAGCGCAGGTCCAGCAGCCGCAGGCAGGGCAGAGTGGGAGAGACCAGCGCCGACAGGCAAGACCAGGACAGACCAGTCACCCTCAACTCCCTCAGACCTGAAGACACACGGAGAGACAGACAGAGAGGTGGGTTGATGAGACATGTAGGGACAGGGGAGAGTGTGTGTGTGTGTGTGTGTCTTTGTATGTTAGTACCTGGGAGCCTGGTGAGCAGACAGTTGAGCTGCCTCTTGGCCAGGGGGGTCCAGGAGAGGTCCAGAGAGGTGGGCTGGCGTTTGATGATGCCTGCCAGGGCCTGGTTAGTGAGCGGGCTGCACCGGCTCACGTCCACATGGCTCCACAGACGCTTGTCACAGCTCCTGCGGAGGACAGCGAGGCGTGGTTAGCTGAGGACAAGGCCAACTCGGACACTTTCAGCAAAAACAAACACACCGGACGTCGCCACGTACCACTTGTACCAGGCCTTACAGACGGTCATGCAGGCCAGCAGCTCGGCTCTGTGCAGGTATCTGAACACGGACACCCACACCTCCTTCTCCCCCCCTCTCTCATTGCCCACGTCCTTAAAGGACGGCAGGGACAACAGGGACGGGGGAGACAGGGAGGAGTGCGCCGAGGCCGCAGCAGCTTCCTCTTCCTCTGAAGAGGACGCGGAGCGATCTCTGGTGCCTCTGTCGCCATGGTTACCCCTCAGACGTGGCCTACGAGATCAAATGTATCAAATGGTGTTTGGGCTAATAATGTCCCATGCATACACACGCATTGGCATTAGCATTAGCATCAGATTATTAGCACAGTACCTTGGCAATCCTGATATGTATATTAAGAGTTGTACATCAGCCAGTATTTGATTTTTGGGACAGTCCCGAAATAAATGTGCCAGTGCCAGCAGTGTCAGATCTACCTGCCAGGTCCTCGAGGGGCACCGCCGTCAGCGGTGGCCTCGGCGCTCTTGAGTCGCGAGGGTTTGGACAGAGCTGTCTTTCTCTGGATGAAGCCCTGCTGACCACCGGCACCCACCGCAGCTGTCCTCGGACCCATGGCTGCTTCTAGCTTTGGAACTATGGAGCCTAAGAAGTGAAATAAGTAATGTTTTGTTATGGACGTGATATGCACACAGACAGACAGACAGACACACACACACACACACACACACACACACACACACATACACAGTACTAAATGCATTTCACTGGATCCGTTTCAGTGAGGCTTTACCAGATTGTCTCCTGGCTTTGTGGGGGCGCTGTAGAGTGACAGTCAGGTAGGAGCCACTCAGCAGGTCATCATTCAGATCAGACACCAGGAGGACCGGGGGTTCTGGATCTGAATCCCAGTGCCCTTCTTCCTCCTCCTCCTCCTCTTCCTCCTCTTCGTCTTCCAGCGTGTCCATCTCCTCCTCTTCGGGGTCAAACTCCTGCCCCTCGCTGTCCTCATCTTCTTCGTCGTCATCGTCGGTCCTGCGCCGCCTCCTGCGTCGGTGATGCCGCCGCCGTTCTTTGCCTCCGTCTTCGCTGTCCTCCTCTTCCTCCTCCTCCTCTTCGTCATCGTCGTCGTCGTCGTCGTCGTCGTCCGACTCCTCGGACTCGTCGCCTCGCCGCTGCATTCTGGAGCCCCCTCGCAGCCTCACCCCTCGTCCCCTGCGCACGCCCTCCCTCATGCCCATCCCCCGCTTTAGTTTGAGGACGGAGGAGGAGCCGGGGGTCACAAGCCCTCCTCTGCTTCCTCTGTGGGCCGAGCCTCCTCTCAGCAGGCCTCTCCTGTTGGCACCAAACCCCCTCCGGGAAGAGTGGCCCCCCCCTCGGGCATGGAGTGCCATCTTTCTCCTGTGAGAGGCTGCGGAGATGGACAGGACGAACGGACAGGTCAGAACATTCTTTTATTGGGTTTTTTTTAGTGATCAAGCAGTAACAAGAGAGCGGCCAATGGTGACAGAACCTTCATCGTCGTCATCACTGGCGGAGTCGTCTCCGTCGCGGCTGTGTCTCTGCCGTCGGTAAATCTTAGCCATGCGAGCGTCCAGCAGAGAGGAAGATTTCCGCTTCTAGACAGGCAGGGAAAGAAGGAAAAAGACACAGTGACAAAAAAGACAAAGAAAACAAGGACAGTGTTTTGGGGGCGGGGTGATGGAGGACGACAGACACAGAAAGGAAGTCGTTGGAGGTCTGAAATGAAGTGTGTTCAGAAATAAAGACCCTGAAACAAACACTCACCACTGGAAGGCCTTCACCTTTGTCTCCTTTAGACTGCTGGAGGAGGAGGAGGGGAAAAAAAAAAAGGAGACATCAGAAGCTGACTGCTAAATCTTACATCAAGCCTGCCGCCTGCTCTTTCACATCCTTTCGTATTTCTAAGCTGCCATCATATTGTGCTGATGTTCAATAGCTAATTCTGAGCTTCCGCAATCCCAACAATAGCTATAAAAAGTGTGTTTTGTGACTCATTAAAAAAAAGGAAGAGTTTCCCCAGACCTCTACTCACACTCAGTCAAAGTATAGTTACAGCAACACTAAAAACACCTAAGACCACAGAGAGCACCCCAAAACAAGGTGACGGGAACATAAAGGCATGTGGCGGATCCTTTTTAAAATACCTCAGAAGTACCCCATCTTTGGTTAGATTGTTTAACTGCCAACCTTACACACAGCACGGTGATGGTACAAAGTCAATTACATATTACACCTGTTTAAGCTCATTTCATCGTGTCAACACAGCAACACACTGTTTTGAATTATAAAATCGGTGTCCCATTCCCAAAGTTCAGGATTTATGATTCACATATTGAACAAAAGCTTATATATAAGCTTATATAACAGAGCTACAATGCCACAAAGAGGAGACTACTATTGTAGAATATTACAGGATGATTATAATATAATTATATATTAGTAGAATAGAATATTCCTCATTTCTGTGACTGATATTTCAACATGTTTGCGTGTTGGACTTTTTGTTCGGTTGTAGTCAGAAAAAAGCCTCTAATATCTATATTTCAATATTTAAGACTCTGACTCCACAGTTAACACAAGGACCAGTTTGGGACATTGAGAACCCGCTAGGCCAACAGAATAATTAGCTCTGTCCGCAAACCGACGCCGAGTCGGTCACTGCGGTGGGGGGGGGGGGGGCAGTGAGGGAGGGTAGAGTGGAGGAGGGACAGTGTGCAGCGTCACAAAGCAGTTCATCCAGGGATTGAGCGACGAGGTCCCGTCGAAATGACAGCAGCTTCTCCGAAACTGGAGAAGTGGAGACTGAGGTGTCTAACATTTACATTGTCAAGAGCAAACTAGTTAAAAACCAGGCTACACAGTGTCCGGTAAGATGAGGAAAAACCATTTAGAAAGGATGGAGAAGGGAAACAGCACAGAAAGCAAAAGGGAGCTGAAGGCAGCAGCCGACAGTCTGAGAGAAGAGGCGCCACTCTTGGTAGTAACAGTTACATCAAGAGTCGTGTCTGTTCTCTTGACAAAAGATGGAGGAAGAAAAGGGGGGTGGGGGTGCACGCAACAGACGGGTGGATGTACGCAGAGTAGGCGGCACCTCTCACCAGTCTCGAGCTGATTGGCTGAGAAGGCAGAGGGGCCGCCACCAAGAGAAGTGACGCTGAGGAGGAGGAGGAAGAGCAGGAAGGAAGAAGAGGAGGAGGAGGGAAGAAACCGCAGCGGACCACCTCCCCATCCTGCTGGGAGCCCACAGGACCCCCTATGGTAGCAGAGGGCCCGGGGCCCAGCCTGAGGACCAGGGGGCCGTGGGGGCGGATGTGCTGCTGGTGGCCTGCAGCCAACGACTCATCGCTGCCTGATGACTGACGGAGTTAAATGAAATTTACAACAACAAAAAAAAAAAACAGAAAATAAAGCAACCAAAAAAACAAAATAAAAATCAATTAATAATGAAAAACAAAACAGACAAGGAGACACATAATACCCATTAGCTTTGACACACTGCAACCAAGTGTGTGTGAGCGCCAGGTGAACAGACTGAGTGCAAGAGAGAGCAAAGAGACTCTGAAGTGTGTGTGTGTGTGTGTGTGTGTGTGTGTGTGTGTGTGAGCAGTGTGTTCAATATATGTACATACAGGAAGTAGGAAACCCTGAGACACTGTCTGTGTCTGTGTGTGTGTGTGTGTGT
>NC_092181.1:6989917-7180856 GCF_043641665.1 Enoplosus armatus | reverse complement strand
GATGACAGGGGACTTCGCCGGAGGTGACCTCGGGAGAAAAACCTACCACTAACGTGTTCTGACAAGTACGCTACAAGAAAGTGCTAACGGAGCAATGTAATGGTTAAGGCGTTCATCCATACCTCAGCACTTTAACCTCAGTCCTGTAACCCAGCTGACCATTTTCCAGTGCACGTTGTGTAATTTTGTGAGGACAAATAAGAGATTACATTGGCCGGGGCCGCGGCTGCGTGGGACTCTCACTGGTTCACAACTATGGGAAAAAATTGTGGTTGACCAGAAAATATGGCTCCCTCTCACAGAATTCAGACTCAGAAATGAGTTGACCCCTGACACTTGTGACTTGCAGTCATAAAACACTAACCTAAGAGAAGCTCGGCTGGGGCAGAAACAACAGTGGGAATATCACAAAATGACTGATACCATAAAATCTAAGCAAATGATTATACTTCAAAAAAAGACATTTGGCTATTTTGACAAGACAGATCGAGACCTGAGTGCTCTGCATTACCTGCTGATCTTGACAAACACATGCTGTATTCTGTTATGCCTCCGAGCTGGCCGTTAGTTTTGGAGTTGAGTGAGGTTGCCCTTTAGTGAGGTTCCCACACTGAGCTTTTTATGCTCCCAAACAGAGGGGCCGCTGTGTACGGGCCCGCTGCTGCATGGGGGTAACGGGGGATGAGGCTGACATCACATTTCTTTCTGTATGTGCGAACTTAAACATGAAGACATGGACTAAAGGAGCAAGAGGAAAGAGAGGAGGAGGAAATAGAGGCCACAGAGCTGTAGTGTATTTGCAGACGGTGGGGGGGGGGGGGGGCAGTGATGGCTCTTTATGTCATAACGTGTGGCGCAAACAAGCCTCTCAGGCTTACACAGACTGCACTAGTATGTGAGTCCACATGAACACACATACAACAGAGGCAATTTCATTGTCACACAGTGGAGGAGATGCCGATCCTGACGGGCATCAGAAGAACTGCTGTGCTGCAACAGGAAACAATGAAAGCATCGCAAGACAGACAGAAACCATGGAACTGTCTTTCCTTCCCCTTTTGTCTCTGTTTTCCTCTGCTGTTCTACTGTCCTCCCTTTCACTTGGACGCACAGTACATACGGTGTGTGTGTGTGTGTGGGGAGGGGGGGGCTGGCTGGCTGGCTAGCTGGCTGGCTACCCAGCTGCAGTGCTGCCCCTGTGGGTAAGACAGGGAGGTCAGAGGGCCTCTGGCCTGTCACCATCTACGCTGCAGCGTTACCAGGCTCGTGCCAAGCCGTGTGCCGAGAGCAAGGCCTGGTGCTGTATCTCCCTGATGTGCTGCCGCCCCCTCCCTCTCCCCCTCCAGGACCAATCTTCAGCATGTATGCTCACCCTGGCTGTGAATGTAGATGGTGGTAAATCCTTTGTCCTTGCATAGAACCCACCCACCCCCTCACATTATGACTACTGTAGTGTGTGGCCTACGTCACACTAGAACGAGGCACAGCGGTGCTATTTTTGAACCAAGAGTGCCTTTCCGGAGGCATTTTGATACTGTGGGTCTTTTGACGTTTGCTGCAATATCAGTTAAAGTTGTGCAGTCTTCAACAAAATGATATGGGTGTTGATTTTGATTCAAATAAACTATAAAGGCAATCAAAGTGAAAATAAGTCATGTCCTGTACACAAAGTCCACTCCTTCTTCCTAGAGAGTAATACAAATCACAGGAAGTTGAAATGCAGAAGCCTGAGCACCTATTAAATTAGGTCTGTGGGGGGGGGGGGGGGGGGGTGTTCAGGGTTAGCTGTTATTCAGACAGGGACATGACAGGCCCACAGACCCATGAACACCGAACTGCTGCATGCCTAAATATAGCTTGGTAGCAGTGGCTAGGGCATGGCTTGTATCAGCCATAAGTAACTGCTGGCTGTGGTGGCACAGCAGTGACGGCACGGCCAGTAGGGGTGGCACCTTCAGTGCATGACAGAAACGCAGGCAGGAGCGCTCACTCGGATTTATTTTTGCACGCTTATTGAAACCGACCCAAGACGGTTTTTCCTCGTGCAAGCTCAAGGAGGCAGCATCAATTGCTATGGCAACACGAAAGTGCTCAAAATTGCCCTTTTCACTTTGGGACTTCTCAGACGCTTTGAGGGGCTGCTGGTGCTGCTTATATAAAAACATATCAGGAGGCTGACTGGCTGTGTGTGTGTGTGTGTGTGTGTGTGTGTGTGTGTGTGTGTGTGAGAGAGAGAGTGTTTTGCATGAGGCTCGCTCTGATGCACCTCAGCAGTCGGCAGCGGATAAACCCAGTTATTAGGCCCCAATCTGCCTGCGTAACACTCTATATCAGATGGAACTATTACAGTCAGATCTCCAAACCAGTCAAACGGCCCGCCTCCCCCTGCATCGCTCCCCTCAAGGCAAGCATCTGCCAGCACATTTGGGATTAAGGCTCAGAGATCATGAATGACTAAAACAATATAAAATAGGCTAAAAGAAAGAGAGAAAGAGAGAGAGAGCGAGCTATGGCAGGTCATACTCGTTGCTCCTCTCTTTGTTCTGCAGACTGGCCTCAGCACAGTGCTAACATGGGCGCAGTGGTGACGGAAATGCAAACAAGCAGCACAGCAGACCACAGGGGAGAGAGATGAAGGGAGGATAAGCGAGAAGAGGCAATGAAGACCGAAGAGATGAACACTTGAACACCACTCACAGCTGATGGTATAGGTCATTCTGATGTAATGCCTCTACAGTTCTGTGAGATTATGTTCTTTTCTTGGAAGAGAGGGGAGGCTAGATGAGAGGACCACAAAAAAAAAAACCAACATGAAATAACTGGAGGCACTGCGGTAAATATGAAGGGGCGAGGGAAAGGAGAGGCAGTAAGGGGAAATGGCATGGGCAGATGAGAAAAAGGTGCTTTTCTCGCACTGAAGGTGACTCACTCAAGTCCCCTGCAGCTCAGACTACAACCTGTGAAATGACTGGCTGGGACAATCAGCCGCAAAATCTACTCATCAGAAAGTGAGACTCGAGGGGCAGCCAGGTGGAAAAACCCTCGCCCACGATTGCAGGTTCAATTCCCAGCTGCGGCCAGGAGTTCCTGACCGGGCTGGAAGCTGGATCTGACAGTGTTCAGCGGTGGGAAGCCGACCAGTAGTGATGCCTACAGATGTTAGTCTGGTTGGTTCAAGATTTGGAGGAAGAAAAAAAAAAAAAAAAGCGAGGCAGCGCGTTAAAGCGAGGCAGCCTTTCAAAGGAGACAAACAGGTGCTGTGTAGGTAAATGATGTTTCTCTTGTGTGTACCAAATGCATGTGTGCAGGCGTGCCCTGCACCAAGGCCTTGTCTTTGTGTTCAGTCTGAAACCAGAGCGAGGGGAACTCCCTCTGAGTAAACCCAGGGCTGAAACATGACACCAACAGCAGGCGACCCCCATCAACTGGGACTGTCCTCTGATTGGATTCAAACAGGCACAATGATTTACATACGCACTGAAACAATACGTGCATGTGATTGGCTGGATTTAATCAATGACGGCAAATGTGTATTGTTATATATCATTTCAGTGCACGCTGGAGACCAACTTCAGGGGGCTTTATACTCGCCTGAGATAGGCAACGTGGTGAACAATTAGTTGCCTCTATGTTCTTTGTCAAAGTTAAGTTATTGTGTGTAGTTGTTGCTAGGCAGCCGACTCTGAGACTTTGGATGTGGGAGCATCTTCGAACACAAATAGGAAGAGTTTTCCAAGCAGTTAATGCTGGCAGCTAAAGGGCTAAAACATGCAAAACCACAACTCTTTAAAGGCATGACCAGACGTTATAAAGTATCACATCCTTACAATTAAATGTATAAACAACCAGAGAAACCATCCATCAAAACACACAAATTCGGTCCTTCCATGAAGTCTGAATCTCGTCAAGCCGTCACAGACACATTTAAATCACAAATGCGTATGTGACGCCCGTGACCGCCCTGACCCGGCTTCTGCTCCTCACCCCTGCACTGATGATGATGCAGTGTCAAGCAACCGCCATCTGGACAAAGGCATCACACCTCTGCTTTACGTCACTGATCAGACCAGCCGGCTTCTCTGCGACACTGATGTACTGATGCAAATTTGGTCCTTGCTCTCGCTGTTTATAAGAAGCCTTTTTTCCCCCCCATTGAGTCACACACTCAAAAGGGTGACAGTGGACCCCGACTATGTGCTGGCGCAAAACGCCCTGATGTGTCACACAGGTTAAAAAACGTGAATGAGCATGAATGCCAGCGAGGGCAGAGAGGGGTTTCTGAGTTGGATCTACAACAGCGCTGGGACTTGCTCCACAACAGAGGGCACAAGCATCTCAAAGAGATAATGAAGAGGGGGGGCTTACAGGAAAAACAGATATTTCTAAGTGACAGAATCTCAATGGCTGGACTATAAACGATAGCTCAAAATGTAACACATAACAGCACTGGGATTCAGAGCAGCGTCTGATTAGTCATTCAGATGTCTACTAAACATTTTATTGTGTCTGTTGGCTTCAAATCCCCAATAATGCCCATCAAACACCGCTTTCAGGATGAGCCAGCATCCTTTACTGCAGCCTATAAATTCAAGTATTCCAACAATAAACCGACTGACAGATATTTAACAAGTGAGAGCAGCGAGTTCATGTCACCACTCCATGCCCCTCCGTCGTTCAGCGGGCCAGTTTAGAAACCTGAGGTGGGGAACGCTGTACCCCCCTCCCCTTCACACACACACACACACTTTCCTGCCCCTGAACATACTTGCAAGGATAAGAGCTTGTTAATCCAGAGGTGAGATGAATGGCAGCACTGTGCATGTGTGTGTGTGCAAGCAGGAAGGAGGGCAGGCCGGGACCCCAGGCGCAACTGAACTCAGCACAAAGACCGGCTCAGTGCTGCTGCTGTCGCACATAGGGAATGGATAAAAATATATGCAGTAGACATACAGCATACATGAAAACGCAACAGCAGAGGAGTGAAAGGGCACATGTGAGCAAGGTATTGGCCTTCAGTTAGCTATCAGTACCCAGTATGAAAGCTACGGGGTCCAACGCTAACATTGCCTTGCCGCCAAGTGTCCACAGTGACTTCACCACCGGCTTTTATTTCCGAAAATCTAACATTAATCACACAGCTAATGACCCCCGACGTCGCGAGTTCTTCGCGTTACCGTTTTAAAGAAGTAACGTCCCCTGGAGGCACGTGTGTGTGTCAGAAAGTGGAACACAGTTGAAGGTGAAATATCACTTTAAGCATCGAAGCAGACGAGGATGCGCTGTGTGGGCATGTCAAACAGAGGATAACCGAACGCTGCGGGATCAGGCTCGTAAGCGTATTTGCTCCTCTGACCTGTTCCTAATGTGTCGGCTCAGACGAGTCAGATAAGGAGAGGAGCTGGGTTGGGTTGTTGGGTTTTTTTATTTTTTATTGCCACCTGAAAGCAGTGGATGGTGAAATTGAGATTCTGAGTTGTCCAAAAGAAGCGCTTCAACTGCTCAAGCAAAACAGCATGGCCAAATTAGTTACCAAACACACTGCTGCTCATGGGGAAGCACACACACACACACACACACACACACACACACACACACAATCACACAATCACACAATCACACAATCACAAGAGAAACAGCACAGAAGCGACACTTTGATTACCTGATTTATGAAATACAAATGATGTGTCCTGGCATAAACCTCTGTTTTTGTAGTACTGTGGCTAAACTATGACTTATTCAGAAACATTAAATTGTGCATTATGTGCCAGTCTGGGCAAGTCTTTGCCCCACTTCTGCCATGTTTGTATTCTGATTACTGATAACTACAGAGTATTTAAAAGTTTTATGTAAAAACATGGAAATGCCTTCAGTTTACATCACAAAGCCGCACAGCAGGAGAGAAGAACACCCAGTCCTTCTTAACTGAGACGATGCAAATTTGCTATTTGCCTCAGAGATATTCTAGTGTCGGTTATTTAGGGACTGCAGTCAATTTTTGATCCAACGTGGGTATCAGGAGCGGCCTGTGGCAAAAGTAAACAAGGCGACCACCTAAAGGCAACACCCTTTCCTGGGGGCATCCAAAACACAAAAGGCTTGTCTTTTCAAATGAGTGATATAATTGTTTTTTTAACCACCTGTTTCACACAATGATTGTGTGGTTTGAATGTTAAGGGGGGGGGGGGGGGGGGGGCTCTAACAGGGCTTAGGCTGGGCCTGTTGAGTCATTTCTCTGGATTTCAGTTTGTTACTTCCTGTGTGCAAACTGGCTCATAAACAGCATTAATTGAGCACTCCATTTGCAGAAATCTGGTTTGAAGAGACATTGATAAATATGCTCCTGAGGTTTTCAATAGCGGTAAATGTGAACCAGAGCCAGCTTTCTATCGTCGGCTGGACATGAATATCATCTTGTTTTTGTAGATTACAAAACTGTGGCGACGAGGCTCTCAACTGTAGCAACTGTCATATCAGCAGACCAGTGCAACTTTCAAGTCCACTAACCATCACAGCAGCATTCATCACAGGGGAGAGTGCAAAGAGCTGAGTGGGAGTTCAGTCCCTCCGTTTCTCCGGTTCAAGCTCGCTGCCACAGGGATGAAAGAACGTCATTCACCAACTCCCCAGCCACCCAACCGTGCGTTCCTACCGTCCACGAGCGCTCATGTGAAGAGAAAAGAGTTCGAATCCGAGGATCCTTGTGGGTGTGCATGAGTCAACGCTTTCATAAGATATGCAAATAAGCACTTTTGAGTCAACCTTTTAGCAAAAGTGTAGACCAGAGTGGGCAAAGGGAAATCCAATGGTGTCCCTCTGAAGTGATGGCCCAATAAAAGTGGATAAAAAAAGTCATCATTGAGGTGAACGACCCCCATGATGGTCACTGGCATCATTACAAAACCTCTTTGACCCCACAAAGTCTGGACAGGCCTCATAATGAACGGGGACTGAATTGATATCTGAAACACTTCCACACCACAATAAATGTAATCCTCCTCTGTGAGGAATTAAGACACTACAGTAGATAGGCAGAAGAGACTATAAATTATCTTAAAAAGTAATAGGACATTGTGTAAAAAGTACATTTAAAAGGCTAGCCTTATTTACAATAATTGCGTATCTCAGTATAGGCTACCACAGCTCTAGATAAGAAAAGGTTGCCCATGATGCACAGCAGTTTAGATAAAGGGGTGCTTATCAGATGGATATCTTGGATGTAAGACAAACTCCCCTTGGGCAAATGCTGGACCCTGATTGACTGGAAATACCAGTTGACGAAAACAATGAAATGTCAGATGTCCAGTTCATGTGCAAACTGGCCTGATTGGAAAGACTTAAGGCCCCATTCCCTGTTCCACACAGTCCCGCATTTACAGCAGCAACATTTTGTGACGAAATCTTTGAAGTAACGGGGAGCCGGAGAGTGCAGAACGGAGGAACGCTGTGGTAGCTTATTTAGCTGTGTCGTACCATCCACTTTTATGTGACGCTAATGCTGTGTTCAGACTACAGGAGACAAAGCAACAGGCTACAAGTCATTTTCAGTGGAAGCCGATGACATGAAGCTACAAACTGACGGCGATGAGTATAGCTGCAGGTGGCAGCTATTACGAGAGTACCAGGTACGCAATGTACATTTTTACAAGCACAATGGCTAGCTGTGGTACTGTCTTATTTAGCCAAGTTAGCTGACTAGCTTGTGTTTGAATTGTATTATAGCTATCTCCATAAGTGCTCACAACTGACGTAGCTTTGTCGCTCGTAGTAACGGTCCTCAATTGGTGTGTAAACTGAGCTAACGCGCTTGCCAATTGACTGTCAGAAAGCTAGCTGGTTTGGACAGCCCCCCCCCCCCTTCAATAACTCTACTGAATATAAAAGATGTGCACCCCTGAGAAGAGAGCGAGTAAACAGCGCAAGGAAAACAGGAAGAAGCTCAGACTAGCACTAGCATGTTCTTGGCTTGCTAGTGTGCTTAGCCATTAACTTGCCGGCTACAGTAGTCCACTAAGTAGCATTATTAGTAGTCCTTAAATCAGCCTATGTCACAATGAATTTCTCTGCACCACGTTCTGGTAAGACTGGGCCGATAGTCTGAAATTGTCTGTAAAAGGCAGAATGTTTTGAAACTAGCAATTAGTGTAATTTCTAAAAAGAAAATAGTATTTCAAAAGTGTCTTCACTAAACTTAGCACACATGAACTCCCCAACAGGGGTCATGCATGCTTAGCGTTGTCCTGTGCACAGTTTGATGCACGAGCCAGGCTACTTCAGGGATGCTTTAAAGACAAAAGTGACCAGTTTCACAAGCTGCTCGGGCCAAGGACAACAGCTCAAGCAGCGGCAGCACCACCACCAGCCCTCCTCTCTTTCCAACCACTCCTCCTAGTGCGCAGACACACACACCCACACACACACACACACACACCCACACTGAGAAAAAAAAAAGAAAAAAAAAAGATGGTCCTCTGCAGTCAGCATGTGTCTCAACTTCCTTCCTCTCAGAGACAAGTCATGATGCCACAACAACAGTCGCAGGCGGGAAATCAAACGCAGCTGGTTGGGAAGCCGAAAATGACAGACAGCAGACAGGAAGGCTGAAGATGTTCCTGATTCTTGACCTCCAGGAGCACAACAACAATCTCTGACTTCTGTTTTTTTTAACGGCACAGATGTGAAACTTACTTCAGCACTCAGGGCCCCAATGAATGCAGAAGTGAATGGAGGGGGAGGGGGAGGGGGGGGGGGCACCAGTCTTGATGTCTGCTACATATTCATATTTCAGTGCAAATACTGTGTTAAATCTTACATTTAAACTCCACTGAACCAAACAAAAACTCCTGTACAGTCATCAAGGAACACAATGTAGAGTAATACACAGTAAACCTCTGTTTGTATCATAAACCTGTATAAGGATGTCAGCGGGTTAATTCAAACAGCAGAGAGGGGACTTTGTGAGCAAGCTGTGGAGTACGTTCTGGCGAAGAGGCGCTCGTGCTGTGGTCTGTTAAAAGAGGAGTTAAAGATGAGCTGTGCACCGTTTTATCACGTGCCACATGTCGGCCATCGTGCAGAGAGGTGACAGTGTGATGGGTGAAAATGCGCTGAAAGACCGTGCTGCCCCTGTGAGACTAAACCCGGCTGCGCCTCTCTGTGTTTGAGTCCTCCTGAGCTGTTACGACATGTCGCTGTGTGAGGCGTGCTCCCGCAGTGAGACTGGAACAGCATCAACAGGTGTGCAGCTCCACGTCTCTCCAGCAAGACTACCCTACATGCAAATTATGGAAATAAACTTACACAAAGGCATGGTAGATGAACGCCCAGGTCCTGGGTCTCTCCAGCACGTTGTACAGGTAGTTCTGCAGGCGCCGGTAGCGCACGTTTCTCCGGCCGCTCTGCGCGCTGTATATGAGCGGCTTCCCCAGCAGGCTGAGCCGGGCTCCCTGCTTCCCCCTCAGGCTCTCGGACCCGGCAGCACCTGCCGCGCCGGAGGTGGACAGCAAACCGTCGCCCGCGCTGTTCATCATCCTTCGTCCGGACTCCACATCCTTCGAGCCGTAGCCTTCGTTGCGGTGCCCCGGCGACGTCCTCATCCAGAGCCCGGTGCCGCCTTCGTCTCCGCTGTGGTTCCGGGGCATGGCATCACCAAAGCGGGCGTCAAGTGCGCGGAGGTCTCTTCAAGCATGCGTGTCCTGCGCCGGGAGCTGTGGCCTGGGCGAACAATAAATGACACTTAGCGAGACGCAGTCTAACAGGCGTGGAGTTGGGAGTGAAGCCAGAGCAAGGCACACTGTTGAGCGTCACACTTTGACCGCCCTCTTTCCTCCCGCATCGACCTCTTCTTCTTCTTCTTCTTCTTCTTCTTCTTCTCCTCGAGCCATTCGCCGCCGCCGCGTAAAGACACGCACCGCTCCTGTCCCCGCGCCCTGTGCCGCCGTCCAATCTGACAAAAAGAACAGGTTCTGGACACGGCGCGTGTCCGGCGGAGCTTGGGGGGGGGGGGGGGGTATCTTTTCTAGCGTTAGTGCTCAGCACAG
Source organism: Enoplosus armatus (assembly GCF_043641665.1). Taxonomy (NCBI): domain Eukaryota; kingdom Metazoa; phylum Chordata; class Actinopteri; order Centrarchiformes; family Enoplosidae; genus Enoplosus; species Enoplosus armatus. Next base: position 7,170,819 of record NC_092181.1, on the reverse strand, counting down.
GCTCTCCTCCCAGCGCGCCTTACCGCCTGTTGCGTTACCTTCCGTGCCTGCCGCGCCGGACTCCAACCTCGTGTCACAATAAACATCTTTATCTAACCCCCGCATCACACAAGAATAAAGCTTTCCGCCTCTGGGAGTTGTTGTTGTTGTTGTTGTTGTTTTAGGTGGGAGCAGAAACGCAAATGAGCAACCGTCGCTCCTCGTGTAATTTCATTTAGAAGTGGGGGGGGGGGGGGGGTGAGAAAAAAAGTTCCAAATTACACCCCGTTTTAGAAAAAGCCTATCAGGTAACATGGATTGTGATGCATTTTCCACTTGGTCGGCTGGAGAGGTAACCGCACATCTGCAGAAAACATCACGGTGGAGCCAGCAGGAGTCTGAATGAAGTCAGAGACGCTCTCTTATGGTTTCATCGACAGGTCATGGGGTCATGTTCGATCCGGTCTGCATGAGACAGGATCCGTCTTTCACCTGCCGTCACTGGAAGCACGTGGCATGAGAGGCACATTTCTCCGGTTTTTGTTTTGGACCCATCGCGGCCTCCGATGTCTCGTGCACGGTGAGATGCGAAACTCGCGACGCACGGCCTGATGGAGACGTGCGCCGTCTGTGTGTGTGTGTGTGTGTGTGTGTGTGTGTTCAGAGTGAACTGGGCTGCGGGTCAAGCGGCTGAATCGGAGTGAAAATACTGCTTCCTTTGTGTCACTGTAGCCTAAAGTGAAAGTGGTGAGGAAAAACGTGATGCCTCCGCGCGGACTTCCCCCCTCACATGCGCACAATACACACTCTCTTCAAGACTTGTTTTCACTTCACAGACTTGAGACAGAATATTCATCAACCACATGTGTGAAGAGAAATACTTTAAAATTCTTAACAAGTGAAGTTTACAGTGAACGAGGAGGGGGATGTGTGTGTGTGTGTGTGTGTGTGTGTGTGTGTGACAGCCTTATCAGCAGGAGTCAGCGTCCTGTCTCGGCTACTCAGAGAGCAGGGAAGTGTGTATTCTCATATTTAATCCACAGAAGCTGAAGAGAGTGTGGACCGGACCTGCTTTCACCTGCAGTGGCGAAAGCAACAAAACCACGCCATCTGCTGGTGGCTGCGGCACCAGACAGCCCCCCTTTTTTTTTTTTTTTCTTCCCCCAGACAGCTGCAATGTCCCAGGTTTTGGATGCAGAAGCAATCTTTTGCTCTCAGCTCTGACTCTTTGCTCCTGAAGTACACGATGGTGCGTATCACAGGGAGACTTTTTGGGCACTGAAGCTCACACGGTTTGATGGAGGTTGGTTGTGATACGGCAATACTGAGACTTGTTGTTGTTACCCTGACAAATGAATCAGATACAATGCCTAGACGTGCTTAAAGTACATGTGCTATAACAGATAACTACTAGCATTTTATTTGATTTGAATTTTTTTTTTCATCCTTTTTCATTTCCTCCTCTGTCTGTTCAAAAACCGACTTGCTCCGTCAGCACAAACTCGTGCTGTGCAGCCAAACATTGTCCCAACCCGGAGTTTGTTTTATATTCTAGTGGAGAAGTTTCCAAAGACACCAAAACAGCCTTTGAGTTAAGCGTGAAAGTTGTTTTGCCAACTCAAGCCCCACTTACCTTTAGCCTTTTTCCAGTGCTTTCAACCACCGACAGCGGACCAAGTTTGCTCAGTTGCTCATGGGGTCGAATGCGATGACATGATGACATGAGGAGTCTCAAAGTGCCACGAATGAAACCAGAGCAACTGCTGCACTTGCATGCCGAGAGATCGGTCTCCATGACAACTCACCGATCCAAATCTGCTCATGAAGGCCATGCGACACTGTTGAAAGCTCTGAATAAAAAAAGTAAGTAGTCATCGGAGCATGAGTTGGGATTGTTTTGCCAAATGAGGTCACATCATGTACACCCGCTGGCCATTTTATTTGCTACACCCGTACAATCTAATGTAATCCAGTGCATCTGTCTTTACCAAGCTCAATATGTTCCTTTCTTGGTGACATTGTCAGAAATGTGTAAATGAAATGATATGTTGGGGGGGGGGGGTGTTAAGGGGTTGAAAATATAAGATTTGCCCTGTCATACGTCTTCAACAAGTAAAGACGTTAGAATGAGGAAACACAGCCTTCTCAAAGTGGCCTACACTGTATGTTTTTGTATGTTTACTTTTCTTCTTTTTTTTTTATCTTCTGGAAGGTTATCTTAATGGACGATATTAAAAAAAGTCTACATGTTTGTGTTCCACTTCCAGTCATGGTCTCTGTTTCCACCAATGTGTGACCTTTGACCTGATTAGATAGATTAATCCATTTCCGGGGAGCAGCATGGAAATTTCATTGTGGCCTCTGACTCGCACGATCTGCGGTTCTCTTTTCCGCCATCATCTGCATCCACGCTTTGAACGCGGAGGTCGTGACCTCTGATGCTGTGACGAGGGGGGGGGGGTGGCCGGGGACCCGGCTGGCACGGCAAAGGCTGGTGGGAGGGTTAGTCAAGATTGCCTGCAGATGTTGTTTCGGGGGGCCCTTGTGCTTATTTAACGAGAGGATGTGGAACATAAATCTCCCAAGCCCTCTTGCAGCCCTGTATCATATGTGAGGTCACACATGAGGCAATTTTGGCTCCACTTCCTCTTCAGCGAGGTGCGCTGCAGCACCATCCGACGCAAAGAGTTATGGTGTTATATTGTAGAAGTACACGGCTGCCATGTGCTCTTATCAACAAATACTAGGTAATAAAACTCTTGCTCTCCAGAAGTTTAGGTTACCACTTCTATACGAGACTGTCTTTTTCCTTGACGTTTTTTCTTTTGCAGAAGCTACATGGAGAGAGGAGAGCCTCCAGATGGTGACAGGATAGACGTGACAGTACAGGCGGTGCTGTGAATGGAGGTCCGGCCATGCCTGCATATAAACCAAACTGCTCCTTTCCAAGTAAAAGTCAAAATTTTACTGAGTTGAAAGGAAAGACATGTTAGTCGCAAAAGGTTCTCAAAGCTGCATTTACTGACCACTTAGGAGCAGCGCGTTGTAAACGGGCTGCATCTGAACATCGGTTGAGAAATGTAAGCGTTGTAATGCTTTTTATCCCGAAAAACTGCGGCTCCCCCGTCACCAATCTTACCTGGTCCAACGTGGCAGCCAAAGGCCAGCGCAGCGTCTACGTATACATGTCTATGGTTCCGACAACCACATCAGCGCGTTGCCTGTTGAGCAGCATCAGCGTTCAAGTGCTGTTTCTGTCCACATGGCAAATGCCAGTCCAATATTATGTCCGCCAGCTAGTTGCAAACGTTGTCCGTCTGCTGTTTGCTGCTGGGTCGGTAGCACTCAGTGGGTTTATCAGAGACTTTTCACTGAAAACAGCTGCCTTCTGCTGCTGCTGGACACAAGGTCGATGAGAGCCGCGAGAGTGAACCACAAAAACCAAAACAATAAGTCGAAAGACCCCAACATGCCGAGAAGAGCTGAGGGGAGCCGTAGAGCTGGGTGACTGTCACTGTGAGCAACGCCTTTAACTTTACACATAGTCATTTGGTCCGTTGCTAATAAAAAAATATTGATTAGTGCAGCTCCAAAGTTAAAGCATCCACAATGACGTATGGTCCCTGACATATTAAAACAGTGTTTTAATGTTAAAGCAGGTGTCCAGGTGATGCTAAAGTCAAACTAGCCGTTCATGGTGAATTCATCGTAATGCTTGAAAATCACGAATTGCAATGAAATGAACTACAGCTGTCACATGTCACAATGTAGCAGAATGAAAAGTACAATATTTCCCTCTGAAATGTAGTGAGTGACACGATGCATCTTCAGACAAAGGACAACACAGGGCAGTGACCGCAATGCATGAGTTAGTTATTTTCCACAACTTTAAGAAAAAACAAAGTGTGTAAAATCACAGTATAAACCTCTTTTGATTCTCCTCAAAAACAGTGGTCACGCCCACCGTCCCAGATAATGTCTCACTACTGCCATTACTTGTACTTATACCCACACATGACAATAAAGTTGATCTAACGTAAAGTCATTTACATGTGAGGGGGCTGCAGCAACTCTCCACAACTCCACCAAGCAAATGTAGGCAGCTTTTGTGGGCTTTTGCAGGAGGACAGTTTTGATCCGTTTATTTCCACATACTACGTCTGAAAACAGTCACGGTACAAATGGCTCCAGCTGCCCTTCTCCTCAGTATTGTTTCTGGGAATGTGGGGGGTTTTAACGATGAAGTGTAGTTCTATAAACACACACACACACACACACACACACACACATTACCCATGGTGGGTTTTTTAAAGGTGGATTCTCATATATTTTTAGATTCTAATTTGGACTGATTTAGGCAAAATGACATTAAACTGAGGTTTCATGAGGACACTCCTGCGCTTTATCCCAGCAGTACTTTCATTCTTATGGTTGTGGTTGATTGATATCGCACATAAAGTGAAAGGAATATTTTGGGATACGCTCATTTACTTTCTTGCCAAAGTTAGATTAGAAGATTGATACCACTCTCCTGTCTGTACGCTAAATATTAAGCTCGAGCCAGCAAACCATTAGTTTAGCTTAGCACGAATACTGTAATAATATATCATGTGTTAATTAGTGAGCTTTAGAGGTGCTGGTAGGCAGATTTGGTTTTTTATACCTCTGGACAGAGCAAGGCTAGCTGTTTCCCCGTTTCCAGTCTTTATGCTAAGCTAAGCTAAGCTAATGGTTTCCTGGGTGTAGCCTCATATTTTCCACACAGATGTGAGAGTGGTATCAATCTTCTCGTCTAACTCTCGGCAAGAAAGCGAGTAAGTGTATTTCCCAAATGTCAAATTATCTCCAATGTAAGACCTCAAAGGAATGAGTGAGTCATTCTCAGGTAATTGAATATTATTTTGGCTGGTAGTTTTTAGTACTGACCATTTATCAATAGGTTAGCTGACTGGGAGTAATTTGTCACTGTGTGAAAAGAGGAACATTTAAAATGGATCTTTTCATCTTCTTCATGTATCTTACATTTGAAATGTTCCGTTTTGCTCTTTGAGTTTATGTCCTCAGTCTAACGTTGTGCTGCTCTGCCGAGACATGCAGGTGAAGAACTGACGGAGGACATTTATGGGAGTAAGAAAATATTAAACGTTCCCACAAACATGGCAGCAGATCCCATTTTTACACTTTGACCTTTTGACATTATGTCAAAGGTCAACTGCAGGCTGAGAGGATAATAAAAAAAAAAAAAACACACACACTACAAAATATGATTATTTGAGCTCAGAGATTTGAGGGAGACATCGAAACAAAAGCAGTTTTCTTCCACACATTCTTTTTATTTGTAAATAATAAAAATGAACTTTTTTTTTTTTTTAAATATAAAACATACACATCATTTGAGCCACATCTGTTATACAAACAAGAAATGTTGCAGTGAATGCTTTACTCTTTTCTAATTTTCTTTTTGTTTCAGTGGAACACAGAAGTTGTAAACAATCAGCAATTTATTTATTTTTTCCTGTTAATACTGACAAAGAAAGAAACAAAAGAAGAAAAGGAAAACAAAAAAATAAATAAACCCAGCTTCACCGGACGATGAAAAAGAAAAGTCAACTCTTCTCGTAGTGGGACTGAACATGGCCTGGGGTGGGGGGGGGTGGGGGGGTCGGTCAGACATTGGGGTTTGAAGCACAAAGAAGTGTTCAGACAACGACTTTTAGAGTAGTGGTACACCTGTAGTTTTAGCGGCCAGTTCGTGACCCAAGTCCATCGCCTTGTGTTGTCCCACTGCATGGTCCCTAACGACGCATCAGCCGCTCCTCGTCCATCCTGTTACATGACTTTTGCAAATATCACGCAACCCAGTGAAAACTCAGTGAATGGCTGCCGGACTATTTACAGTGTGTGACTCTCTGTGCATCTGCGTCTGTATTATTTATATAACTTAACAGTTCGTGTGTTAGCGTATCTGAAATCATCATGTTGAAACATAATTCATATTTTCATACAAGTGAAATCTGGATTTGTACATATTTATTCATACATCATCTCAGCCCCTTGGAGGTATACTATGATGTGGAATAACAGTAAGAGGGGCTGCGAGGTCTGCTCAGTACTACCGTACATGACAGTACATCTTCCAGAGGGTGGAGGAAAGACATCAACGTAATCTTGGGGTTTCGCTTTGAGAGACATTCAGCACCGGACTGAGGGACGTGGAATAGACTGCAGTTTGAGTTCAAATGTCCTTGTGTAATGGGAATGGCTTCGGTTTCTTGGTTTTATCTCTTTAATATTCAAGTACGAGCAAACTGTACAACTGCATGCAACATACAAGCGGCCCTACAGTATGTGGAACTAACACATGTATCTAGTTCAGTATCTTTTTTTTTCTGTATCTGTTTCGTTTTACAAAAATGTGCATGCAGCTTGGAACAGGTTCCAAAGTCATGCTGGCCCCGCCCTGTTTCCCAGTTGGGGGGAGTCTGCGGGGATGGGGGGGGGGGGGGGGGCGAACGGAGGATGAGCATTGGAGTTGGTGTCCCGACGGGTCAGTGTGATTGGTTACCCTCACCTTCACAGAGATGCACGAGGGAAACTGTGAGGTGATTCTTCTTCTCTGCCTGCTTCCTAATATCTTGACAAAGAAATGAACGGAACCAGTGACGGGATTGTTGCTTTTTCTTTTTTTTTCCTTTTTTTTTTTTTTAAACTACATGTTTGTTTGTTTTTTCAAAAAGTTAAACTTTTTGTTGTAAAAAAATCAAGCTCTTGTGCTTGTGTTTAAATTCCAAAAGAATGTAAACCTGAAACGTGCCGGGGCGAGGGAATGCGCTCCCCAAAGAATGTGAAAAATTAGACGGTCCTATTTTGCTCTTGCGCAGGTCCTTTTTCCCCCCCGTTTTCTTACAGTGACGTTGTACCCTTGTGATATCTCAAAGTGACATAAATTTTATTTATTGGTCAACCTCCTGGGAGGCCTAATATACATCTATACAAAGACGACGCCTGGACGTTTGCCAGCGGTGGAACAAGGAAAACAACGCTGCACGCTAATCTCACTGTGTAAAAATCTAAGCTGTGTCTTCATCACCAGTCCCTCTCCTGCCTAACACTTGCAGACATTTAATAGTTTTATATCCTTTTTTGTTTAGTTTTTTTTCTCTCCATGCACACACCAGACTGACAACATTATCATGAGCATTTTACGCACTGTAAAAACATTTTGTGTCAGTAGTAACAAAGGGAAAGAAATGAACGACAAAGCAAACACGCTGAAACAGTATGGCTTCAGAGCAGCCATGGTAAACATATTGAGAAGTGGAGAGAGGGACCAGTGATGCGGCTCCAAGGTCTAGGCACCAGAAGAAGGCCCTGTGCGTCCAGACTGAATACCCACGCGGGAGCACCCTGCCTGGGGGGCAGGAGTGCCGGCAGTCTGTTGGGGTTCTGGAGGAGGCCACTGCAGGGAGGACTGCCCCGCCTGCAGGTGTGGAGGGTGATTTCCTCTGTCCCGAGTCCATACATTCCGACGCTTACGTACATTTCTTTGCTATTGTTGATTCAGTTAAAAACCACCCTGCTTCATTTGATTCTCTGACACTTTTCCGCCTCCCGTCTCGAGAGCTGCCGCTCGTAGTCTGCCGACAGCCCGGCTTCTTCAGCACGCACAGAGAAAAAACGATGCGATTTTTCTTTGAATGAATATGAAACACTGAAATGTGGCGCTCCCTACAACAGACAAAATGAACCGCGACAGAAGTGATTGTCAGATCTCAACAAAGCTTTCTCGTTGTGACTATTTATGATTGTTGTTGTTCTACGCTTCCCGCCATCTTTTGTTTTTGTTTGTTTCTCTCTCTACAGCACGTTTCGTGAGTTTGTTACTCGTCGAGCGGCGCAGAGCCGTTGGTCCACTAGGATCGGACCCCGGGAGGTCCGGAGGAACTGTCGAGAGACGACTGGGAAGCCCGCCGCGTTAGGGAGGCAAGTGTCGGATCCACCAAGGAGGACGGCGGGAACAACTTGTACCAACCAATGACTGTGCTTGATAAGTCCAGTTCCTCCAATAGGATTTGTGCAACTCCCATGAAGCTTTTATGGTCCATGCGGCCGTAGTCCCCCCATACAATCACCTGAAGGGAAACATTTACAAATTACACAGCAGTCTGCCTCCTCCTGCTACAACATATTTTATCAGTATGACGTGGACAAAAACATTTAACTTGGTGATGAAAAGACATATATCTTCTTGCTCACCTGTAAGACTTTACCCTGTGGGCTTTCCTCGAATAGCAGTGCTTGCTGGTACAGCGGGTCAAGTGTTTTCCGTGCAATCTTGGTTTTCTTTTTGGCTACGTACGCTCCATTATTCAGCAGATAGACCTTGACATATGGAGCTGAAGGCAGAGACAAAACAATAAAAAAGCCATTAGTGAGGAACACAGCGACTTGCCAATATAATCTAGATCAGGTCTCACAGCTGGTTATGTCTTTATGGGAAGGACAAAGCACAAAGCAAGCTTCGGCTGCGTGTATCTCCTGGATGTAGAGTTAATATATAATATAATAAAGTGAAGAGTGTGTGACTGATGTCTTGAGTGGGGGGGGGGGATTAGTTGCTCTTTGGTATCTGAAAGGTCTTTCAGGTTCTCACCAGGGAGGGATTTGGATCCTGGCTTTTGTACGAGCCCTCGAGCTCTGATGACTTCCACCTCCAGCTGACCCTTTTTCTCCATCATGCCGATCTGGATGTCACCTGGGGAAACGCACAAGAGGGAAAAGACGATTGGTTCGATGACAGCGTGTGCTGCAGAGCTAAAGATGCCGGCAGCTGCAAGATGAACATGGAGTCCACCAGGTGGTAGTGACTGCACACTCAGACTAAAAAAACTAAAACTATTAAGACTAATACTGATGAGAGCAACGTGTGTCAGCAGGCCTGGGAATACATACAATGGCCCAAAGGGTTCAATATGTGAAAACAATACAGTGTATTGCAAACTTAATACAACATCATATACTATAATATTACTATATTAATACAGTTATAATTACATATTATTACTTATCACAATATTACGTTACATTATATACACAATGTAATATAACAGATGTAATATAATATCACATATGTGATCCTCTACCATATTACACTACATATGGTGTCTACCGTGCACACTCTGCTTAGAAGCTGTGCTATTAGTTTGTGGTGCAATACTGGTGGGGGGGGGGGCACTGTATGTTCTGTATGCATGCCTTGTTTGAGTTGAAATTCTCTTAAATGTATGGGTTTTAATTTCTTTATTTATTTTTTTTCAGTTCACTCCCTGGGGATCAACAAAGGCTTCTTAGAATTAGTGATGGCACACAGTCTTGATTTAATAGTAATTAACACCAACTAATAATATAAATTGAATATAATTTAATATAATAATATAAAAATAAAAAATAGTCTAGTACACACAGGCTAGAAATAATCGAGAAAATAACTGAATACACAATAATATTTATTATAATTTCTAGACCAATGTTACAATAAAGGGCGTCAGCCTGAAAGTGTCAGCAGCCTCTTACCTATAGCAGGAGTAGCCAGTGTTTGCCTTCCCACTAACTGAGCTGGTCCCAGGCCATCCAGAAAGTCACTGAACTGACTGCTGGCCCCCAGATTCACTCCAGAGAAGATCAAACTAAGACAGACAACACAGGAACGTGAGTGGATTATGACCAACGTCACCAAGTACACACACAAAGACAGAGGTGATTCTTTGGAGGCTGCCTCTCTCCCACGGCATACTTTGAGACTTCACAACTCATTCTGCTCCGGTCAGGAGAACCCATTTGCTTCCAGTAATTATTTACAGCATGAAAGAATATCTTGAAAGTTATAATCCATCACAGAAAACGCCAGGCCTTAATTTGATTTAGTCAAAGTTTGTGTTTTTATCGCCGCCTCATTGAGCGCTGAGCGTACAGCGTGGTCATTACACTACTCTCTGTTTACTGTCAGTCACCTGACACATATGTGCAGGGATGGAAGCGTGTGCCTGGATACAATCCCTCCGAACATGTTGGCATACACACTTTACTGTCACATCCACGTCATGTCATTAAGGGCGGTTTAGTTGGGCGGGACAGCAGTTAATTTCAAGCTACAGTGGCTTTAGCAGTGTAAAACTTGCCATTTGAAACCAACAAAAAAGAAACGATATAAATACTGCTGCCTGAAAATACAGGTGGAAATGTAAAGTAGACACAGACGGAAATAAATGAACTATCGTTTGGCATTCTCTTTTAAGAGAGGAAAAGGGTGTAGATGGTTAAGGGAAAGTGATTAAAAGGAAGCGTGTGGTTTACTGACTTCCCCTCAGAGTTGTAGCTGTTCATGCTGCCATTGTTGGACTCTCTGCTGGGCTGGCGGCTCATGTTCCTGGTCAGCTCCACTGCCATGCCGGTCTCTGTGCTCCTTTGGATAGGGGCACCCTTCTCCTTCTTACTCTTCCCTTCTGGATGAAAGAGGAGAGACGGGAAAAATCATCGTTGTGGTTGTTTTTACCCAGGACATGTGTGCAAGTGTGCTTTCCCCCCCTTTTTGGCCTTCCTCATGCTGAAGACGGAGAGTACATGTAGGTGCACGTTTGTTGACAAATGAGCAATCCTGCAAACTGACTCCAAACCACAGAGTTCTTGAAATAGACAACATTTTAATCCCAGTCGGATGTCTCATTCAAACAACAAACACAGTCATCTACTGTTGTCCACTGGGGTAGACCTTTCCTTATGGCTCACTTTAATAATATGCAACAGACAAAATTATGATTCAAGCTGATTTCTTAAATGAAGAGTTTGACATTTTGGGAAATAAGCTGATTTGCTTCCTTGCCAACAGTTGGATGAGAAGATCAATACCACCAAATACCAGATTTTGGAAAATACACTCATGTCAGTATGCTAAATTGAAAGCTACAGCCAGCTATCTTAGCTTAGCATGAACACTGGAACATTATATCTAATTTGTGCAATCTGTACAAAAGTGTAAAAGCGGCAAATCCCTGTTTTATGGAGACCAAGAAATAGTCTATGAAATAACCCCCTGTATAACTGCCACCTCTTGTACGATCTAAATAACTTCAGTAGTTTAAACTAAAATACCTGGCTACGGGCGTTAGCTTCATGTTCACCATATAGACACGAGAGTGGTGTCAATCTTCTCATGTAAGTATTTCCTTTAAAACATTTGACTACTGAAGTGTTTCATTTAGAACAACCAAAGATTCCTATAACCTTTGCTGTGGTTTGGAAACAAGACATCCTGACTTTTTGTCACTAGTATGGGTCCAGCTGGAATGCTGGATCCTACATTTCCCACAATGTAACTAAAAAGCATCTTTTGTGAGACGCTCTGCCTGGTAAATGCCCATGTCCCCCATTATTTCTTCAGACTTCAGAGTTTCTCCAGAGCCACAGACGACACTACACAATCACAAGTTTTCACAGGCCGAATAGTAAACTGTAGTGTCCCTTTAAACCACTGCTGCCCCACAAAATGTTTCATATAGAACTTGAAAGATTACACAGTATCAGGATTAAGAAAAAGACCTCCTCTGGTTAGGAAACAACAAACATGAAAAAGACATTTATCAATGGGGTGAAGCCTTTTTCTTATTAAACAATTCACCGGTGGAAAGAAAAAGTAGAAAATTACAAGATAGCCTACAAAGCCAGTTCAGGACTCTGTGATGTCTCCGTCTGAAGCCCGGCCAAAGTCGCACCCATGTCCTGCTGAATCTGGTAATCAGTGGTAAACAGGAAATTGTTGTGCAGAAAAACAACACAAACAACACTATGTGGCATCTTGGACTGGGGTGCGTCCACCTTCTGACTCATAACACTGGCACGTATGGTGCAAAGAGAAAAATGTAGCTGCATTTCTGAGCATCCCATTCTCCTCTGTGTATGCTGAGGATGAGATGAATTTCTACTATCTAGCAGGTGAGGTGGTGAGCAATATAAGACCTACCATACAAGGTAAGTAATGATCATCTTGTGATCACACTAAAATCCTAAAGTTTAAAAAACTCAAACATAAGTCTCCCTTACCTGCTTTTGCTCTCATCCATCATGAACGGGAAAGATTTTTCAAATTAAGGTTGATCTCTGCACTATCTCTACTTACTCCCTCCCCTCTACATCAGGGAGAGAGGGCGAGAGACCCCCTCAGGCCCCGTGTCCTCTAATAGCTTTTTATGTCCACTACAAAGACGGGGAGTGCAGCGCTTGGCTTTCATCGTCTCACACCGCCCCTGCGGTGAAAGTGCACGCCGGACTCAGCTGAACCAGCCAGACTCTTGTTGTGTGACCGGGAGCTGAGCTACGAGGGGCTCTCAGCTGTCCCCGGTGTTCTCAAACTCTCCGAAACATATTATTTGGTTGTTTGTCTTTACAGCGAGCACTGGGGCAGCAGAGGGTTGTCTTTCACGGAGCAAAAGGACACTTGCAATTTTGTGGTGCTTCGGCACAGTCTGCTCCTCAGGACGAATCTTTCTGACGAATCAGATTCTGAGCCGTAAATGACATGTTGTGTACTTTAAGTAAATGCTTTTTGGTTTGGATGTAGCATTGTGTTTGTGTTTGGCCTCTGAATGTGGTTTGGAGAGTAATCCAGGCAAACTAGGTATGTAAAGCTCAGTGGTAAGTTAGAGTTTGCAATCTGCCTCATCAAAAATCACTTAAGTGTTTAAAAAGTGTGAAAATAAAATGGGTACAAGTCAAAACAAGAAAAACATTTTGGGCGACTTAACAAATAACTCTCTCTGAACAAGTGGGGAGGGCCTCATGAACTTGTCTCGTGGGCTGGATCATGCCCACGGGCCAGTAGTTTGAAACCCCTGCTGTGTGTGGATGTAGCGACTGTGACGTGATCCAAAGGTTGCTGAAAGGATGTTTTGAAGATTGACTTGGGCGTGACGGGCTGAAACATACTCCTCTTTAAGCCTGAATCACTGAAACTAGTAGAGATCAACGCAGCTGTTGTGACCCTGCAGCCCGACCTCACCGCAGTGTCACGAACACTTACTTTCCATTCCAATAAATGAAACAGTTGATAAGTAGGCCACATAGTAACATATTTTTAGGGAGAAAATAGGCCACATTCATATCACACGAAACCTATGATATACAGCCACCACTGAACATTTTAGGGTTGCCATGGCAACTCACCGGGGCCACTGATCTGTGAAGTGCTGCGGCTGCGACGGTTGCCAACGATGGCCACCACCCGCGCGCTGAGGCTGGAGCGTCTCTTCTTGCTGCCGCCACCCACTGTGCCCAGCGCCGTGTCTGATTGGCTGCCGTCGGTGCGCTCCTGGGTGTAGATCTCCCCGCTCACGCTGGAGCTCTTCAGCATGCTGCGGCCCACCGATCGTATCTGCCGACTGGAGGGGGGAGAAGACACTGAGTGACACTGTGATCTGGTGCGATGGAGGAGGAGGAGGATGTTATTAAGGCCTCTGTACTGTACCTTCATTTTAGTAGAACACAAAAACAGCATGGCTGGCAGGAAGTGGTGGATGATGATAATTGTAACATACCAAACTGACTGATGTGGTGGAGGAATGGTGTTTAATGAAACAGCATGTGAATCAAACAACAGATGAGTAAACATCAGGGGTCCCAAATAAGGAGAATGACGATGACAGACAAGTGACATATTCTACCAAATAACTCGAACTAAAACATCATAATTTGGGCCACGACGCTCTAGGAAAAAGAGATTTAAAACTCAAGAGACCATCCTGGATAAAAAGATCAAGTTACAATTTTAAAAAATGCTCTAGCAGTCCAAAGCTGATAACCCTATCATGTGCTGAAGTTCATTCTTCTCAAACGAGCCACTACACGCGTGCAGAAGCTGCTCAGCGCTCGATGCTGCCTCCTAGGGGTTCGGAGGAGCCGCCGCATGTCCGTCCCCTCAGAGGGGGTTAGAGTGCTGCAGGAGAGCCCAGCTACGCTGCCCCTGCCCCCCATAGCCTCCACTCCCAGTGGGCCCCTGACAGCCACAGTCCAGTAGCCCAGGGGAGCCAGGGAGTGACTGGGAAGGGGGAGGGTTGTTTGAGGCCTCTCCACCGCCCCCTGCAGGGGGGCTAGGGAAGGGGGTCCGGCAGAGGGAGAGGATGGGAGGGGAGGATCTGTGTCTGGAGGATGGCGGGGGTCCTGGCAGTCGCAGCACAAGATGCATGCAAGGAGGGATCTGAGACATGCAGAGGGGATTGCACAAACACACATAGAGACACAGGCACAGAAACATGGCCAAATATAACACAAATGACAAACACTGTTGAACAAAATGATAATTAATATCATCATCATTTTTCGTATCGTATTTGTTGTTTGTGGCTGAAAACCTTGTGATTTGTGTCTAAACTGGATTGTAACTATGAAACTCAGTGAGTTAATTCTAAAAAAGTATGGACATCAGCAGGAAAATGTAGCTTTTTATCCGTTTGTGTGGTTTTATTCTGAAAGGGCTAACTTTTTGAGACACAACACTTTCATCCAACAACAAGTTATACTAAGTATAAGCGAACAAATGCAATGAAAGGCAGGAAAGCTTGAAGCTTGCTTGATTTAAGCTAAAAAAAAAGCTAACATGAGCAGTGTCCAATGAATTATTTGAAATTGATGAGGTGCAGCAGATGGAAAAAGCAGGAATATCCAGCAGGGGGAAAAGGTCGAAGAACATAAGGAAGGTCTGATGTGTCAATGCAGCCTCTCGCTACCTCTCTATGTACTCCGTCACTTCCATAACCTATCATCTCACTGGCCTGAAGCAGATGTGAGTGTGTCCACTGAATACAGATATTAATATCCCACTCTGACTGAAGACTGACCTGAGGCCAGCCGCCATAGTACATCACTGGATTACTAATTCATACCCCCCCATCTCTCTGAAAAACTGACCCCTTGGTCTGAATTATAGATAAGCTACATTACAGGCCTTCTAAAACCGGCTGACCACTTTCTATAAATGGTCGCTGACTCCATCGTCTGCTGCTTTTTTTAATTCAAACCTGTGATTCCACCTCATATGAACGATTGGAAGTATGGACTTATTAATATTTTAACAATATATCTATAAAAACCTTTTAATAGGATAGAGATGCCCTCATGCAGACCAAAAGTATGTGGACACCCCTGTCCTGTTTTGGATGGATTGGGCTAGACCCCTTAGTTCCAGTTCAGGGGAATCTTAATGCTACAGCATACAGTGACATTTTAAGCATCTGCTTCCAACTTTGTGGCAATAGTTTGGGGAAAGCCACTTCCTGTTTCAGCGTGACAATGCCCCCCTGCACAATGGTACACAAAGAAATGGTTTTCCCAGTTTGGTGTGGAAGAACATGACTGGCCTACAAAGAGCCGTGACCTCAAAACCATCCAACCATCCAACATCTTTAGGATGAAGTGGAAGCAGCCGGGTCTTATCGCCCGTCATCATCGCTGATCTTGCTCTATTTTGCTGAATGGGAGCCATTCCCTGTAACAACCGCATGTAGGTGTTATGTTTCGAGTGTCCACATACGTTTGGCCACATTTTTGTGATTTTTTTTCCTTCAAATTGACAAATGTGAAAATCTCAAGCGAAGACCTGCCGTCTCTTTGGCACTCGCTCTCTCTCTCTCCTCTGAGTGTAGGAAGCGTGTCAGAGGCCGTGGGGCTGTGCTTTTAGACCGCTCTGTTTGGAGTGATCTGTGGTAAGACCATTAAAGGACGCCTTCTCTCTCCTCCTCCCAGACCTCGATACATTAGCCGGCTAATAAGCTGCACTACATCACCACCTGGCCCACTGAGGACCGCTGGGATGGGGTTGTTTGTCCCTGTCAGCACACTGGTCATCCGGGGATGTGTGTGTGTGTGTGTGTGTGTGTGTGGTTGTGTGGGAGTGTGTGTACACATGAGGAGAACGTGGGGATTTTTTGTGAGTTTTTATTTTGATCTACTTTTCACTTATTCCTTTCAGCTCAGTTGGACTTGATACTTTTTTTGCTTTTTAGTTTAGGTGTTTTTTTAAATGTGAACTATAGTTTTATATTTTTTGAGCAATCTTTTAAATGTTGGGATGACTTCAGATTTGTAAAATGTATTCTCATTTCATGTTGCATGAACAAAAAGATCAAGCTGAAAATAATTTATGCAGACTTGTAAAAAAGTTTTAAAAGATTAAAAAATTACGTAAGTGATCATTTTCATTTTAGTTAAATGCTGTTTAACACCTAATTTTCTTAAAGGGGTTCTATGGCCATTTAGTGTTTCACCTCGATAAAGTTGAGGGACTTTTGGGATTCTCTCAGACAAGAGCCGCAGATAGACATTACAAAACTGCTTTTACAGGTTGAGGAGGACTCCTCATGACGAGGAAACTAATCTTGAAGTGTACCTTACCTATGATGATGACTTTGAGAGCAGGTAAGATAATAAGGATAATGCTCTGGAAGGTGTGGATGTCAAAAAATCCATCAAATGATTCCATTCAATCAGCCTTTCCCAAGTGAATAAGATAACTGCTCCTCAAAAATAAGCAGGGACAACATCCCTTCAAGATTCAAATTTAACCCTGTGTCCTGTGACGCTGTGTGCCTACAAGAGTTGACCTCTGACCTCCTTTTGGAACTTGCAAGCAAAAAGAAAATAACTTCACTACAGAGATCAATAAGCAATTGTCTATAATTGCTGCTTAAAAAGTTCCCCTTGTGTGCTGTTGTCTTAAACGAATTCGGATTTAGGGATGCTATCTTGGGGATCCAGACCTGGGAGCACAGTGAGAAGATGGATGGTCTGCCATCACCAGTGAATCCCCCATTTGGGATCTATTGATCTTTACCTGGACTCCCTCGTGTCTCCAGCTACCGTGTGCCTCCTGCGCTTCAACTCCTCAGAGAAGCGCCTCTTTCCCGCCGCCCTCCTCCTCTCCTCCTCTCCATTCACCCCCCACGAGATCCTCCTGTCCTTCTTCTCCTCCTCTAATGACTTGGATCTGAGTTCAGTTTTGTTTGGGTCCCCAACCCGTTCATTTGTGTGTTTGTGTGTGAGCGAGGAGAGAGGAGGTAGAGCATGCAGAAGGACAGAAACATGCAGCAGTTGGCATGCAGAAATAAAACAGAAAGACACACACTGATTAGCATGCACATGACAAACATGTAGGCTTATTTCAATAAGGGTGAACTGACTGTACGTGGATGGATGATAATTAAAATAGGATGGGCTGACTGAAATCCACAGCATCCTTAACATTTCAACTGAACATATGACCAATAGCCAATAACAGACTGACCTGAGTCGTCCCCCAGGTCGCTCTGATTGGATAGACATGTAGCTGATGCTACTGAGGCGGGAGGCACTGCTGGCACGGGAGAGGGGCGACACATCGCTCATATCGCTGTCTGACGATCTGGCCGACATGTTGTCGCTGCTACGCCTCTGTTCTGCGTACATCTACAGAGACGAACAGGCAGAGGGAGGGAGAGAGGTGATGATTGTGCTCAAATTGAGGATAGAAAAATATATACATATATTATTTTTCAAGTGCAGGAGGAAGAGCATCTGGAAAACACGGATGCTGACCTCCCGCTTGGTCTTGAGGTCCGTTTCAGGGTCGTGGGAGGCTGAAGGCCGGTAGGAATGTACTTTCATCTGCAGCTGTCGGGCTCGCTCCTCTACTGCAAGGGCTGAGACAAAAGAGACAGAAGAAGAGTAAGATATAAAGAATATGGACAAAGAAAGGTAGAAAAGGAAAACCAGGAAAAAAAGAAATCAGAAACATGAGTGTGTTCCCAGTGAGAGAAACTACAGGGAGTGTGCTTGAGGATGCAGGATCTGGTTTCTGACACTAGATGGAGCATGATGTGCACTGATAGTACAGCAAAGTGCCCTCATGATGGATGCTAGGAAGGTCGGACAGAAATGTCTAATTTTATATTCTAATAAATTCTAATTCATATATTCTAACAAAAAGGCACAAAGCTAAAGCTGCAAGGCAGTGTTCCTGAGACAAGAAGGATTAAGGCTTTAATTCAGGTCTTTGCATACCATGCCTATTTTGAGGGGGTGTGTTTAAAGATGTAACAGCCTTGTCTTAGTCTTAGCTCTCCACCAGGACACACACACACACACACGCACACTTCTGAAACCAAACCTACACCCTTGTATACAACGTACCTTGCTCTATGCTGCTGCTTTTTGCAGGGAGCTGAGGCAGCTGCCTGCCCCTGCGACCTGATGAGGGAGTCCCCGTTGGAGGAGAGGGGCTGCCATGAGGGTGTGCTCTGACAGACAGGAAACAGAGAGACACGAGGAGAAAGGAAAGGTGATATAAAAAGGTGTTATTATAACTGTATCCATCACTAATTGAAGTGAAGCCTGAATCCCAGGGACAATAGACTGAAGAGCAGTATTAAAGGTCAAAGGTCACGTTCAGGGGAGGAATGGATCAGAATCATCATGGGGTGTAGGATAAGTTAAAGAAGTTACACTGAGTGTATTTACAGATAGTATGCACAGTATCTCAGTATTTCTATATATCCCAATTACTGTATTATGATGTTGACTTTTCACAGCCTCAAACCTGATGGCACCCCACATTTACTAATAACAGTGACAGATATTAACATGCCTACCCCAGCTAACATGGATATCTTTTGAAACTGAGCAATAACAGTATTTTGTCTTCCTGAGATATGACATTTACATGTGGTACTTGTGCATACAGTGCCACCACACTCAGTGTGACATAGTAGAAATCAGCACACAGGGGGAGTAGAGGCATAGTGCTGGCAGTAGCATGCACCTGTCTAGCCGTGGTGAGTTTGGGCAGGACCCAGCCAGGGCTGTCTGGCCAAAGGGCATCAGCGGGCCCCCTCTCCCCCTACTACCTCTCAGGATAGAGGTGGGCTGGATACGACTGCCATCAGCAAATAAAAAATAAAACCTTTTAAATACAGCAAACGTAAATCAAATGAAAACAATACAGTGTGTGTTGCTCATCGGGGCTCTGTGTGTAATGCTGTTTAGACTGTGCATAACAAAATGAGAGTGCAGACAGTGTACACAGCGTATGGTTAAACTCAAACAATCATCAGTCAAAGATGCACTCTACATCAACACACAAGGAAATGTCTTGATAATGTTCTAAGTGCAGTGGCTAAACTGAGCAAAATTATTATTTAAAAAGTTAACAAATTAACACCACATTGTGTTAACTAGTTAGCATTAGAGGTGCTGGTACGCAGATTTTGTTTTGGACAGAGCCAGGCTAGTTGTTTCTAGTCATCATGCTAAGCTAAGCTAATCGACTGCTGGCTGTAGCTTCATATTTAGCATAGTGTGAAGACTGAATCTCGTGTAATTCCAAACCACCCTCCACAACATTCAAGCACCTAGAAACCTACAAGTATCAGCAAACAGCCATTAACATGAGAAAACCCCCCCAAAAAAGGTCTGTCAAAATCCAATCACAAATACTGGCTTGTGAGTTGTATAGTGTTCATAGCTAATGCGTTTCTTCTGAGGAAGCTCTTGTTCATTTTCAGCTAGCATTCAAGGCTACATACTGCACAAGCCGCAACTAAAAAGAAAAAATATTCCAGCTTTGACAACCAGTCACAGATGGTCAGATATCATCGCCCCAGGAAGAAGAAAAGACAGTAATGAGAAGAGTTTAAAAAAAAGTGAGTGAGTGAATGAATGAATGAATGATCTTACCTGTCCCCCTCCAGGCTTTTTTTGCTGCGACTTTGACAGTTTGGACTTGATGAATTGCTACCCTGCCTGTTTTCGGCAAACAGCAACCACAGAGAGAGAGGGAGAGGGAGAAATGTGTTGGATATGATGTAAAAGGCTCAGGCTGAGCCTTTATGGTTTGTTTTCAGTGGTTTATAAAAGCAATATAGCTGAGAATTGCACATTGCGTAATTGTTTTTCCCACCAGCAGCAATGTTACAGAAGAGAAAGCGCTTTCAAGCCAGAGGAGTGGGGAAATTCAGAAGGGGCGCTCAGCAGAAAGAGCAGGTGCAGCAGAATAAAAGAGGGATTACACAGCCTTAGACCATCAATATTTACAGGAAAAGGGAAAGAAACAGTGCTGATCACGAGATCTGTGCAATGCTATCATGATGAGCTCGAGGCTATAGGACAGGCTTCGAAGGTACAAGCAGGCAAGCAGAGCTGTAGCGTAGTGGTTTAGGAGGTGGGGACAGCAGGAGGGGGCAGGCCTGGTATACCTGTCTTCCTCAGGGGCCACATGTTCTACTAAGATCCTGGGGCTTGGGGGAGTCTTGCAGGGCAAAGAGTTGGAGCACCTAGAAGGGGCGGAAGGGTGGGAGGAGGAGCATCCCAAGGTAGGAACACCAGGTGAGGTTGTTAGTGAGTAAAGGCTTTGAAACTGTGCTTTGAAATTCTTGTTAAATTTCACAGCATAATTGACTTGTCATACAATTCAAGTCATGTATACGCAAGCTACAAAGTGGTAAAAATACTGGAACTTAACTTAGATAATGCTGCTTATTTATTCAGTTTAAGGAATAGTGTGACATGTTGATGGACCTGGTTCTGTCCGTAGGTAACAAAATCCTCCTATCAGCACTCACAAATGAACATTTCATTTTGTGTACCATTGGACAGAGCCAGGCTAGCTGTTTCCAGTCTTTGTGCTAAGCTAAGCTAAGCTAAGCTAACCAGCAGTTGGCTGTAGCTTGATATTATCCGTACCGTGGTATCAATCCTCTCACCTAACTCTCTGGAAGAAAATGAATAGGTGCATTTCCCCAAAATGTCTCATTGAAAACTGCTGGTTTCTTTTCTCTCTTTGAAATTAAAGATGATTCCAAATTCAAAGCGGCATGTTTTTCTATGAAAGCGAGCAATGGCAAATTCATTCATGTATGAAAGGGACACATGATGTGAACTGGAGTGAAGACATGCAGCATCTTAAACCTTAAACCCAAATGTTGGATGATTCAATAACGCAGTCCAGAAAGAAACTGATTTGAAAGCTGTCACTGAGGACTATTTCAGTCTATGACCACTGTTTCTGTGTTCACCTTCAAAATAAAATATTAGAATCTTGTGCAAATTAAATTCACTTGATTCATGAACTGCATTCAAAACGTGTGAATCAACGTGTCTTCTTTTTATACCTGTCTCTGTCAGGGGCGTGAAAGTTGGTGTCTGGTCTCAGACAAGTGGTGCTGGCACTCCTCACTCTGTCCAACGACGGCTGCAGGTCGCTGCACCGTCACAACATGGCAGCAGAGAGAGAAAGAAGAGAAAGAGACAGAGATGCAGGCGAGATGTACGAGGACAGAGGATGCAAGCAGAGGAGTCAGGAAGGAGAGATTGTGAATAACATGAGAGAACAAAAGGGCAACGAGTAGGAGGTAGACAAAGAGGAATACAGAGAAAATGGAGGATAATGTCAGGTAAAGTTAAGAAAAAGAGACAGATAGAGCGAAAGGAGGGAGAGACAAAGAGAGAATAAGGAAGGCCATCAGTGCAGTAACATGTAATGGCTCTGATGCTGTATCTCCGTTTGCCAGTCATTCCTAGCGGCCGTACACTGTGAGACCACTCAGATGGAGGGTTGGTGAGTTGCCATGGGAACCAGGTCTAAGTGGGAGAGGGGACTGGTAGTAAGTGTGTATGCGTGAGGGGGTGAATGAGTGAAGAGGAGAGGAGCAGCCCGTTCACAGCTGTATGTTTGTCACGTCATGCTGCTCCGTGACAACAGATGGTTGGCTCCGTGCCATCGCATGACATTGCACATAATGTTTTCAGGCCAAATGCCTCACATGGATGGCAACAAGGGCTTAGGAGTTTAGTGTTTGTTTAATGCTCTGCCAGTACATGCTTAAGCCTCTGCTGTGCGTTGTCACCCTGAATAAAAGGGAGAAAGAAAAGGTTCTGGGCGGAGGGAGGACGAGGGAGGAGATGGTGCGTGAGGTGGGTGTGTTCTTACCTAACCGTGACCTCATCAGTGAACCTGAGCACGCGGTGTGTAAGGATGCTACGAGGCATGGTGCTGCCCCCTTCCTGCCTGTGGGGCGGCTTGCTCTTTAGGCATGCAGGGAGGGTGGAGCTGTACGCCAGAGTCCCGCCCACGAAAGGCGGGGGCGGGGGGTGGGTGTGGGGGGGGGGGCCCGCGTGCAAAGGAAGGCAAAGGAAAACAAAAAATGATACATGCAACTGACAGAAATAAGCAGAGGCAAAGTAAGTGAAGGGGGAGGAAACACAAGCATGAAACTAAGCAGGCGTCTTGCGAATGATCAGGAGAGACAAAGAAGCGACATTGACGTTGTCACATTACGGTGCAACACAAAATGTGGTTTCCTTCTCGACCCCCGGCTCACAGTTTACGTTGTAGCTCTGTAAAAAGGGAGGGTTCTTTAAAAAAAATAGGAGGTTGGATAGCCTTAGATTAGAAATGTGCCCGCTGCGTACTGCTGGTGATCACCGGAGACACCACGCACGGCAAATCACTAAATGAACACATGAGGTGAACTGCATCCTGACCCCAGAGTGAGGAATTCATTATGTAAGAGTGTAGAGATAGTTCCTCCTGCCCTCCCTGTGGATTGACCCCGCACACATATATGGGGAGATTACATGTTATGCTGATTATATAACACAATCTACCGATCTAAAGCCGCTGAGGCAGCACGTGGCGAGGAAACCAAGCTACAGTAGATCTATAAAATGTATAGGAGTGCCATGAAAAGGATTAGAGAGAAATGGAGGAAACTGCTTATGCAGGAGGTCCGTGTGTCCGGTGGTTATGTGGCCAGGAATGGGACATTACAGTAAATATGTAAGTATGCTACATATCATTATGCACTGATCTGGTACAAATGATGATGCCAGGATCGACATCTGATAAATACATTAAAGGACAGTACTGGTGGTTTGGCAACACATTCTTTACATTATGCTGGCCATTTCCAAACCGCTCCATACGTTTTAGACTGATTTCCAGGCAGTCATTACTACCCCAGCAACTGAGTGTTGCATTTTCATAAAATTAGGTTTGCACTTGCAAGAGACACATTTTAAAAAGAATCATTAAAATTGGTGCAGCAGAGGCCGAGATATCCTAAACTTTAGTCCCTAATATGAGTCAAACTCCCAAAACCATAGACCTTACATTTCCCATATTGCTACATGGGTGCAGGAGGAATGAGTCCTAAAACCTGGAAATGAGTTAGCATTTTTCCACTTCCGGTTCCCTTGTCTCAAAGTCAATGGGTTTTTTGGTTGGATGCCTGAAATAAGATCTGTGGTTAACACAAGCTTGAGAGATTTTCATGTTTTGTTCTACGACATAAAATACGTCAGCAGATACCCCACTCGTGACTTTTTAAGCTTTTACGTGTCTTAAAAAAAGGTGGTTGCTAACAAGTGGCTGAATGAGACTACAGAGGTTGTTGGGGACATTTAATGTCTTCACGCCGAACACGGAAAGTCATCTACTCACTAGCCTCTGCCACAGAGTTTATTTTCTGCAATAATCCAAAATCCCATGGAAAAATCCTATTGGCTTTGTGTCGAGGGAACCAGGGCGATGCTAACTTCCAGGTTTGCCTATAAAAATGCATCATCCCTGCAGCACTCTTTAATGCTACTAGTTTTACTAGGAAACACACTTGTTTTTCAAACGCCATGCCCCTAGTTTGTAACACAGGCTTTCTGTTATAAATAAATCATGCCCAAGCCAAGATAACCTGATGACATCATTTAGGGGTTATTTTCAGACGTGACATAGCTCCCCCAGAGACACATTATACTTTACAAGCTGGGTAGTAGTCTCCATGTCTAGTGAATTGACATTGACATGTAAAATTGGTGGACTGCCCCCTTTAAACAAGACTAATAGTCTACAGCCATGCTAGCTGCCATTTGAGGCAGTTCAATGGCAGACTGGTGCTTTGAGCTAAATGCTTTCGTCAGCATGGCTAACAGTGACAATATTAACATGCTGATGTCTTGCAGGTGTGATGTTTACTGTATTGACTGTCACCAGCATGCTAGCATGCTAATTAGCACTAACAGGTATTTGGCAGCAGGTATTTGGATCAGGAGGATTCGTCCTCTGGGAACCATGGGGAAACTGGGAGTCATGAATGTCTGTACAAAATTATACAAATTACCAAAAATCCAGCTACTTAACACCGTTTGGTCGGAAATCAGTCTAAAAACATTTGAAAAAAAACGGTCAGAATTGATGTCAGGTATATATGTGATTTGGAGTTAATGGTCTACAACATGTAAGAACATCAGTGTGGCCTTTTAAACGATTGCGTAGTACAGAGGGGAAAGCAACACATACCATTTAGTTAGCTAAAGCGGCACCATGACAAAGCAACTTGGCACACACACCAGCCAAAGCAAGCACAAGCAGCACAGTGGTCTGGGGGACATATGGGCATTCGTTGCATTGAGAGAACACTGCCGCAACTAAATGACCCACCAACTCCACAAATGAGTCTGGGAAAGCTGGACAGGTACAGAGAAGGGTATGCAAGACTGCCTTTCACTCTTACCTGTAAATGTCTTTATGGATACCATTTACTAACAGGGGCATTTTAGGGGGGAGTGTGTTGCTGTATCTACCTATGCCCCTGGTTGTATGAGTGGAGATCATGCATGTAAAGTAAGACAAGGGGGGAAAAAAAGTGGAAAAAATATACAAACTGCTGTGAGTAAACACATCAAATGCAAAAAAAAAAAGAAAAAAAAAGACATTAATCAAAAAAGAGCTTTTCCTTCTTTGAGGTCAGCCACCGAGCAGGTCTCTAATCCCCCTCACACAGTGATCACTGTGCTTTGTGTGTTTTCATGAGACAGTTGTGGTGATAGACAATAGTCAGACATGAATGTACGTGTGTGCAACAACCATTTGACCCTGATGTGACACTTTGAATTTTGTGTTCATGCAGTTGAAAAAAAGCAGACAGGCACTCTACAGTATCTACAGTCCATTCAAGATCATCAACTCACTCTGTTTGCACTGAAAATATCAACATTAAGTGTGTTAAGATGGAGTTGTTAAAGTATAGTGAGGATGGAAATGATAATAAAATGGCATACTTTATCAAAATAAAGCTGAATGGTGGTTGTTGTCATTTTTATTTTTGTTTTTTTTTATTTTTTACCTGTTTGTGTGCAGGCACTCGGCACTCCCGCCCCGGATAGACCTGTGCATCTCCAGGACCTCACTGTCATTGCCATGACGATGGGTGAACAAATGAGAAACAACCCCCGAGAAAACACAACAGAAGAGGATGGCAACTCAGACAGGCAAAGTGAATTTATGAATGAGAGAAACCAGGAAATCATAATACTGAGATTTCAATTAAGTCTGCATTCAGCAGTACAGAATGACACAACAAACTTAGTATGTTGCAGTGACTAGTTCCACGCTGTTAGTAGTATTAGTAGAAATTAGTTTGGTAATATCATATTATATATATACATTGATTAACCAAAACAAGGTTCAACCTTTATAAAATATAAGTAAATATTAGCTTGTCAGAGCTCCATAAGTACATTTAGTTTTTTACAAGTTTATTTCTGCATGATGACCAGAGCTGCTGTCAAACCCACTAGGAGCACTGATCCAATGCGTGTGCATCTTGTTTTTTTGTTTGTTTTTTTACACGAAAAAAGGTTACCTGTCCTCAGAGTACTCGTAGTCCGAGTCACCGGAGCGTTGGTGCTCCAAGTGGGAGTCGTGGTAGCGTGAGGGCGAGTGGGAGTGGTGGCGGTTCTGGTGGATCTCATCCAGACTCCTGATGAAATCAAAGATGTCTAATGAATTTATGGTTTTTATTTTGGTATCATATGAATCTTGGTCCATAATAATGATGATTCAATGGGTCCACCCTTACTTCTGGTCTGATCTAACACAACATGAATGACTACAAAACGATTTGATTTGAGTCGGCTAAATGAAGGGCAATCCAGATGCCCTGGTGGTGACCTGAGGTTTTCAACGAAAATGAGAATGCAATATGTGGAATTACATTGCACCACACCCTTACAAAATATCCAAGACAAAATTCAGCACCAAATAATTGGTCTTTATGTGATAGTTCTCTGGTATTCTTCTGGAACAGAAATGCAGTTTTAATTCACAAATGATTTCCATTTGCTTCCACTTTGCTTTTTTCTTTCAATCAAAAGGCACCATCGATGAAACTCAACACTTCCTACACAGGTATTTCACATTAAAAGCATTTCAGCGGCTCAAAGGGCATGATCCCCCTTTCCACGTAGGCTAGACTGGCTTTAACATATTTGGCTATCTACAACTGTCAGAGGGGTTAACTACATTGTCATGCCAACAGCAGTGATGTGTATATTACTTGGCAGTGATTTGGCCGTAAAGTAGTGATTAATAAATACATGTTAACAAACTGCATGAGTTCTCTGACACATATACAGGGGGACTCTGTAAAAATCTGATTAAAAAGCATAAATGTACAATTGAGACTCTACAGTGGCATTCCCTTCAAACACTGAGATCACTTCAAGTCAGTAATTACTAGCTCTTTAATCTCCATACTGCTTGTGTAGTGCATAGAAAAAACCTTTTAGATACTGTTTGATGCTGGAATACTGTCACCACAGACAACACACACTCCAATGACAGTCCACCAGGTGGTTCTGGCAGGCGACGCTGACCTTTGCATGGGCACGTGTGCGGGCCGTGACCGAGCCCTGCAGGAGTCCTCTCTGTGAGGAGACACCGAACGGGAGCGGTGCTGGACGTTGCGCTGCTGCTCAGGCACAGCCAACGTACTGCCCCGCTCTCTCTCCCTGGAGTTACGCTCTGCACCTACACACACACACACACACACACACACACGTTTGTTGATTCATGGATACAACACACACACGCACACACATACCAACACAGATACACACACAGAAACATACACACACACACACACACACACGTCCAGGCATTAGTTGTGTGTTCCAGTTGTCAGTGATAGTGCTGCTGACTACCACTACAGACGCCATTCTCTTACGGACTGTAGAACATCACATCAGGATGTTTTACAGGCAAATGAACAGCTAGCAAACAGGTTAGCTGGTCATGTGAGCTAGACTGAGTAGCTGACTGTTTCTGCAATGTCTCTGACCTGAGATCAGTGAGGTTCTCATCTCTCAATTCTTGTTTTAACGTGCATGGAGTGCCAGATGAGATGAGATGTCAGACTTTTAACCCCTTGGGAATACTTAACCACTACAGCCACAAATAATAGGTTATATATAATCCACAAGATACGGAACAATGAAGATAATACAACAAAATGCATGAGATGAATATTTACGCAACCTGTATTAGCTTAATTGTCTTGTAGATGCTACAAAAGATATGAAATAGAGTTGCAAAGTGGAAGGAATTATTTTGGGTATCCAGGGTTCCAGAAGTAAATGTGTCGTTCATTTCCTGCAGAGACAAATTTAGGTGAGCACCACTTCCGCGGGCTTGGTCGCATATGAAATTCTCCTGGTTGAATCATCAGTGCAAAAGCAACATTGATGGAAAATTTGTTGTACTTTGACAAAGAATGTCAAGGTACAAGCCTGAGTACATAAAAACTGCGACTCCCGAAGATGCAATTTGGTAAGAAACATTCGTTTCCCAAGCTTAAAATTTTGTTAACGTACATCGAGCAGAAGGTAGAGATTATGCGTTTTAGAAAACTGGTTACACAATCTGCAGCTTAAATGAACTCCCTTTTGGATTCTGGGTCACTTGTGGATGAATTCAGCAACTATGGCATCATGTTTTATTGTGCAACTGCAACGAAGAAGCGTTTGGCGTCAGGAGCTCCTCCCACTTCACAACTCTACTGTGCATTCATCTGTTTAAAGGATGAGATGTATCATATATATATACAGTATATATATCATAGTATAGTTCATGGGCCCAAATGTGTCCAGAAAATGTATAAATCTCAATCTGAACAAGAAGAATAAAAATAAGCATGGCGTTACAGCGTTCAATTAAGTCGTAGATTGGGCACACTTTCTAACACTCAATAAACGTCCTCATGTGGCAAACCACACCAATCTGGTATTTGGAAATGCCAAAATGAACCATAAAAAGGTGGGACTATTTAAACCTAAATCTGACAGGAAATGAAGCCACAGCAGAAACAGTCAAACAACAAAGCAGTTGTAGTGATTCTATTTTGTTCAAGATAACACCAATTCAGCTTCTACTGTACATGTTCAGTGTCCTTTTAAGTGAAGTAAGCAACTTCCGGGCAGGACTAGAAGCATGCGGGAGAATGGCAGGAAACTCAGTGGAATGGCAGTGAACAACTGTAGCTCTACAGTCTAACATGCACTCGGTGCTTCAGTGTTTCTACGGCCCAGCAGAAGAGGAGAAATTGTTCGCTGCAGCCTCAGTGAAGTGCAGTGCGCTGCTAAACTGCAGCACCATACAGGCTGTACGCTACAACACTGCAATACAAAATCAGTCCAGTAGAAATATGATGAACTGCAAAAGTCTTTGGAGCGTTGCCTTTCGCTGATACAGCAAAGATTAATTACTTTAATTTGGGCGCAATTTGTTCTAAAGCATACAGTGGAGCCAAAAGGAGGCCGGAAGGTTTGGGAGAAACAGATGGAGGGAGGATGCAAAGAAGACGCTCTCTCACCCAGTGCTGGACGCCTACAGGCTAATACAAGGAAATGCTCAGTAACCATGACCCCCACCCACCTTTAGTCACTACCATCAAACCATCATCAAACTCTGTATCAATGATGCGATGAGACCCTGCACGCGCACAAACACAACACACACACATACAGGACAGGGTAAGGTTGAGAGATTCTGTTGTCAGTCTCCCACACTGAGAGACACAAAAGAGAAAGCTCAGCAAAGAAAAGGTTAACCACCACACACCCAGGCACCCTGTAGGTTCATAAAACAGGGATTAAACCTACATGCACACACACTCGTATTTATATACACATAGCCTGTAAAAATACCATATATAACCAGACATACTCTGCAGTTTCTTGCTGGGACTGTCTCCATGGACGTGTCTGCGTGGGAGGTACGGGGAGGGCTGGGGCAGAGGTATAGAGGACACATCATGTGTCTGGAGTTTATGCCAATGGGGAACGTCGTCCAGCAGGGCTGTCTCCAACTCTATCAGAATCTGAGAGAGGGGAAGGGCGGAAGAGTGAGCAAAACAGAAACAGCCACAAGGATCCATTCCAGTGTTTGGGCAGCTGGGACTGTGTTCCTGGGGAACCGCTTCAACCCCAGGGATCTTTAATGCAGACATTCCCAACCTTTTTGGCTTGTTGCTCCTTAGTATAACCAACCTGCAAGTCACTAAGGATGAGTGGTGAGTTCAACCAACCCCTGGGTTGTGAACCAAGTCTTTAATTGGTCTATGAAAGCTTATGTTGTGTGGACAATCATGTCTTTATCGTAAATTCTAGTCAACATCCCAAGATTTACAACTGTGTCACATGTATTTGAGACATGGCTGAAATGCTGGCAAAGTATGAAGAAAAGTGTAGAAAATGAACTGGAATTTCATATTTGATGTAAGGGTGCAGAAAAAAAATGACATGGAGGGCTCTGGTGACCTCCAGGTTGAAGACGCTTGATCATGTAATTGCAACATCCCTGCAAACATCTCTACTATCAACTCTCTAATAAAAGCATAAAATGGCCAAAATATATACTTGAAAAACCTCTTCTCCCACCTCTCCCAGGAATTCACTCTCCTCTTCCTGGACTCTGGGCTGGTCCCAGACTGTGATCTCTAGCATGCGTTCTCTGAAGTCCCGCCGGTGAACGTGGGAATATATGAAGGTCTGGTTCCACTTGGGCTCAGCGCTCTTCTTCACTGTTTTGGTCCGCCGTTTACTCTTATCACTAGAAGAGAGGCGTGAGCACATGTAGTTTAGACTAAACAAGACTTTCAAAGACAGGATTCCTTTAACATAACAAGCATGGACAAAGGCAAATTGATGGCATTAAATGCCCAATGTTCAATTAAACGTTGAAATAAATTCTTCATGCTGCAAATTAAAACTGTAAGATCAAGAGATATTCCTTTGATAATATTCCTTACTGCTGGTGTGATGCTCTTTTGTCATGCAGGTAATTACTGATGGACTGTGTCAGAGTATGGTCACTGTGAGATGGACCTACAAAATAAAAGAAAGTGAATACAAAGACCTCACCTCCTGTCGGGCAGAAAGTACATCTTGACGTAGGGGTTTCGAGGTCGTCCGTCTGGTCGAGGTGGCAGGTCTATGGCTTGAAGGACGTTGACGATCAACTGATGGTCCACTTTGTCGTAACACAGCTTCACCTGTAAAAACGTGGGAAGACAGTTAGCCTCTATCCACATCCATGTCCGTTCACCTGGACCCTCTGCCCTTCCTCTTTCAGATACTCACAGAGAGCTGTCCAGGCAGTCCCAGAGGGAGGGTCCCGGGGCTGGTAGGGGACATCACTGATATAGAGGGACGGTCCGTCTTTGGCGACTCAAAGGAACTGGAGCCTGCTGTTAAAGAGAGCGACAGGTGTTGTTATAAACCACTGGAAAAAGCCCAATCAACTCCAAAATGTGAAATTAGAGAAGCTACTTACATAAGCAGAGACCAATGGTAATAACATATACAGCCAAATACAGCTGCTTATATAAACACTTACTAGATTCTAGAGGAGGGTGTGAGGACTCTGGGATTCTTGGGATATCTCTGTAATAAGCGAAAGAGAGTCTGAGAGCTTCAAATGTACAGAATGTACATCGAGATACTTGCAAAGACACAGCCAGGACTTTAGTGTACATTCATCTTTAAAAAATGAATGAGCAATAGACTCAGAAGACTGGTAGAAGAAGAGCAAGCAGTCAGTCAGATGCACATTTATATATTAAACATGGTGGGTAGTAGAGGAGAAAAGGATAGCTGGAAAAAGTGGTTTTCTCTTGGATCTCGGGATTTCAGGAAAGGCATAAGGGGAAGGGGCTCCACCCATTAAATCACCACTACTTACTGATATGCTCTATACACTTTTCTCAAGAAGTTTTTGGACATAATTCGGTGGATAGAGCTTTTAGATAAAGGAAGGAGACATAGTGTCTGTCAGAAAAAAATTAATGCCATCACTCAAGAACTTTAATGATGATTATTACACACTGATAACGTTAATCTTACCCTATAGGTCTTGAAACAACTATTTCCACTTGAGGTTCAGCCTTGGATTCAAGGATAATGTTGTACACTTCTTTCTTTGTCGCTCCCGGCAATGACTTCCCATTCCACTGCAGCACCTCGTCACCTGGAACCAAGATGGCCATGATACACAATGGTGATCAAGCCTGAAACTCACCTCACATTACATTTGATAGTAAAAAGCAACATACTAACAGAGAGTTGTACATCATTAATGTCAAACTGAAGTTTTAATTCTCAATTTAAGCCGTCTCACCTTTTATAACGGTCAACATTTGTATGGACCCATCAAGCTATTACGTTCGTAATCCCCTCGGAAAGTGAAAGCTAACAAGCTAGGCTAAATTGCTTCACTTGGAAAGTGGAAGCTGGTTAGTCTAGCTTGCTAACATTAGCACTGATTCACACTAGACGATAGTTTTTTTTATTATTTGTTATTTCTGCTTAGTCATCTGCAGCTCCTGCACACATCCCACATTATACAAAGGACTGGTATCCAGTAGTTGTGTAACCTCATCACTGTGTACATTACCACATGGTTCGAATCGAATCGAGTAATTTAGGGGGTGCTCAAATTATAGATAGGACTAAGCAATGGTTGACGACATCAGTCTACAGCCAGTTAACTGGCTGTGTGATAGTTGTGTCCGCCCCCACACATATATTGCACCAGTCAAATTGCACACTAATGTAGGGGGTCAGAAACATTGAGGATATACATACTGATGACATTTTAATTCCCTTTGACTTAAACCACGATCAACCAAGTACACATAAAAGTACAGTAGGTCCTGCAGAAGAAACAATGTGTTCGAGGGATTCACACCTGCACGTAGGTGTCCCACGACGTCTGCCAGGCTGCCTTTCTTGACTTTGGTGATGAAGGCCCCCAGTCTCCCTGTCTCTGTCATCTTGCCTCCTACCACCTGAACACAAAGGAGAAAAAGGAGGTTCATGCTGGTGGACTCAATGGCATTTTGCTGTTCTCTGCAGGATTCAGTAACTGCTCAACATTATTATGCATACTTGTGTCGTGGAATTCTCTTCACCTTTCAATGTTACCCAGTACGCCACAGCTTTCACAAGAATTACCATCACTATTTCCTCTCACCTGAAGCTAAAGCAAACACTAACTAAATTATTTACACGCTAGGCGTGATCCAGGTCTGAACGTGAGTGATTCACTGCTTACTTTTAGGCCGAGGAGGGAGCCAGCCTCACGGGGCATGGCTGACCTCTTGCTTAGCGTGATGCGTCCGATTAGATGGTCACCCTCTTTGGACGGCTGCCATGTAACGGGATGCTACAGGAAGAGTTTTGAGGGGAATTATGAGGCATTGTGAAATGCGAAGGAGGGTAAGAAGGAATGGAGGGAAAACAGAGAGGAAGGAAGGAAATAGTGAGATATGTCATTGCATGTCAAACATTACTGTTTTGATCCTATTTGTATTAATGCACTTCAGAATTTATATGTGTCTGTTTGCATGTGAGCACAAGCAAGTGTATGTGAGTTACTATAAGTAGTAGCAGTAGTAGCAGAGGCAGCACATGAACGCTCTGAATCTGTCATGTTTTGCTGAAACTTACGTGCCACACTGTAGGATCTAGAGAATGACAGTCCCAGTCACCTGCACAGAGAAAGAGAAAGGGGGAGGAAATAAGTTACTTGGCCTCTGTCAGTACTCAAGTATTCTTTATGTACTGTAAATGTCCTGTATATCATACTGTATGGTTTCAATTCCAGGTATGAAAGGGGGAAAGATAAGATTTGGACAGAGTTTGTGGCAATGTTGTCAGGGCCTCACGTTGTCATTGTCAGGTAAGACCTCTTATTATACATCTTCCGAAGGTATACTCCTTTTGGCAGGAACCATGTACAGACAATCTCCACCCGGACAAATTGAACATTTCAGCCCTTCATCTTCTTAATGATCCTTCAGTGCTGGCTGGTACCTCAGCTGCAAAAAAAGCTTATCGCTCAACATTGGATATTTCCACAAACAATTGCTACACTGTTTACTGGAGAAATGCAGCTACTTCTGCCATTGTTGGATAATATACTGACTGCGAAAGACTTCTTATTTGTACCCTATTGATCCATCAATTTAAATGAAAGACCTTTTATTTATCTTATTTTTTTCCCTTCATTTTTGTATGTGCTTTTTGCAAATCCTGTACTTTTTTTTTGGAGGGGGATGGAAAGTAGGCAGGGGTTGTGTTTTTTGTGGATTGTCTGCTTGATTGACCAACAAAATCAAGTATAGAACAAGTGTAGAGTGTTAAAGCCTGCAATGTGTGTGATATAATAAATCTATGCAGGTTGAAAATGCACTTCAAATACACTTCACAAAAGCAAATCATTCATAAAATGTATTTATAAAGTCCCCTATGTCCCATATGCACACAAGAAAAAAATATCATCTCTATCAGGATTTGTCGTGCTCCGTAGTTACATGTTATGCCAGATTCCACAAAGTTACAGAGTTGCGACTTTCCTTGTGAATAAACCTCCTTAAAATGCTATGCTCTTTTGAATATTACATGTTAAATAGAAGGAAAAAGAACCACAAGGACAATAAAAAGTTCTATAATAATGTTACTGACAAAAACCAATAAAAACGTCATTACAGAACTAAACAGCTACACAGCTAAAAAAATTCATTAAAAAAATTCATTCATAATCAAACTGATTCACTATGCTCCAAATTGGCCTGTCCAAAACTCATGCCAGAGCCTGGCCAGGGACAAAGACACCAGTGACTGTCAGAGGATCCCAGCTCTCATTAACACTGACAGATGGTCGGCTCGAGTAGAAGGACTAACTGGCCCAGCATCACACCAGAGCAGAGCAGCGAGATTCATGGCCACTTTTCCACCACAGCAATATAAGCAACAGCAAAGACGACATCAGATGGGGAACTAAAAGACTTTGAGGAACCTCGGTTTCAAGGTAAGTGAAATGTTGGAGCGTGGCACAGAGCAAGATGAAGGATTCAGCTGAAGCTTCTGGCAAAAGAGAGCAGGAAGGGAGATAATAGAGTTTAAACTTTATGGGAAAAAAACATGCAGCACATAAAAACATTTTTTTGTAATCAGTGGGTGTCAAATGGGATGTGACTGCTCCGATAGGTTAGCCAATAAGAGCATGGGCGATGGAGATCAGAAAAAAATAAATAAAAAGTCTGAGTAGACATGACTTCAGTGCTGCTAATCTGAAATCTGAAAGTCCACTGAGAATACTTGAGAGGATAGATCCTGACTCCACAGTTTGAACTGCTGAGTAGGGGGTTTCTGGTTTTGGAGGATGAACACACTGGGCAGATTACAAAATCAGGGCTGCTCTTCTAACTGATGCCACATCAAAGCATCAGCTCTTTGCAGGTATTAACATAGTATTGTTCTTGATAAACAGTGTGGGTGTGTGTGTGTGTGTGTGTGTGTGTGTGTGTGCGTCACACAGCCTGTGCTCCTATTCTGCTCCATCTGCTAGTTTACCAAGCGTAGTCTGAAAAAGTTCGACAAACTCCCTCCGACATCATATAGAAAGAATCTCTGCATCACAATCTTGGACTCCCGTCAACCTGTTTTACGGTACTTTCACCACATGGTCTCAACAAGCTACCAAAATAACAGTATGTGCTAATTTCATATAGTCTTTAGTGTCATTCAACAGAATTTACACATTCAGTTTTGTTCATTGTTCATTGGTTCAGTTCAACCTGACCACATGTATTAATCATGTTAGGTAGCTATGCTAACAAAAATGTCCTCCTGCCCTCACACATCATTGCAGTGTACTTCACAGAGGGAGACAAAAAACTGTGTACAAAAGATAGTTAGAAATCAGTGGAGATGATGCCGGTTATGGAATATATGCTAGGCTAAACAGGCATGTTTAAAGTCAAGATGAAACAAAAAAACATCACATCCCCGGTCATATTGTGCACCTATTTAACAATATATGCCAAAAAAGTAAAAAAAAAAAAAAATTCCTTGTTTTCTTATATCAAAATCCAATCGTGACGTGTGCTTACATATAGATAGACTGAACCATCCAATTTCAATCAATAATATCATGACATCCACCCATCAATCTATCTTCAACTTTTAGCAGCACAAAGCTAAGATTCATTAGTTAGCTAGCTAGCAACAGTATGTCAGTTATGACACGCCCACTTTTCAACGTTCAAATCAAATTCCTCCCAATGTTATGTCCCATCTACCTATCCTGTTTCACTTGGAAATATACCACGATACAGAGCTAGATACTCTCAAAATGCCGTTTCATCTCGACTTTAAAATGTCCAAAGACTTACCCTGACTGAGGAAGACACTGTATGTGATCTGTGCCATTGTCAAATGGCCTGTAAGACTGGTCAGTTGGTTTTAGTATTTATCCCCCCGGGATATCGCAGCATCTCTGCTCTGCCATTGACATAATCTCTTGTCGTCGTACATTTTCCAGCCCATCACACTGGACTTCATCACCTCAGAGAGCCAGGTGAAGAGGACGTGGTGGCAACAAACAGAAAGTAAAAGGTTATTTTTTATCATATTTTTTCCTTGGGATGAAAATAGGGATTTATTGTTTGTATTGTTTAAGTTGTTGGGGAAAGCAAATTGTGCTGGGTTTTTAAAAAAAAACACTGATAATAACTTCAAACACTCAACGACCACAACGTGAGCTGGCAGATCCCAGCCTGTACACAAACCAGTAGGCTGAGTGACAGCCCCATATGTATAAGATAGATGAATAGAGGACCTTAGCAGCCTTGGCTAGTTTAATGCCATGACTTGCAACAGATCACATAGTATGTCAAATGTATTGCCAATCGCTCAGTAATGTGTTTTGAGTGTTGGATAATGTTTCTATAATTTTGCTGCTTATATAACCCTTTCTTGTAGCTATAACTGTGTGCATCATGTTACCGAAAGACACAATGTACATTTATAGAGAAACTTCTAATGTTATGTTTTGTTTTGTTTGTGCTTATGGTGAAGACAATAGGGGCAAGTATCACGGCGTGTCTTGCGTCATCATTTTAAGAACATGCAACTCTACTAATAATGTGCTTATACACTCTTGTGCCATATAGTAGCTGCCACACTATGTTTGTCATTCTGTATGTGTGTGTGTGTGTGAGAGAGAAAGAGTCTCACTGTAGAAAACACAGTGCCTGTGTTGTTAATGAGAGTAATTTGACCTTATAATGCTTCTTTAATTATTTCTATAATGGAAGATAGTCTGTATGTGTATATAAATCAGTACTATTGTACTGTATGTAGTGCAATGTAGCGCCATCTTAGATTTTACATGGTTTGTAATAAAATAAATTGTTACTTTGTTACTTTGCATTGTAATTCCTTCACACTAAAAAGGTTGCGGAGAACATCGCCTACCATTCGGTGAGTTTGCATTTTCAACATTCTTCCCGCAACAAATTATGAACCCCTAAGTGTCTGAAATGTCCCAGACCATAGAGACTTACAGCAGAAAAAACCTTAAATCCTCAGTGCTAAATATAAGAATTCTGCACCAGCGTTAAAACAATGGCTTCCTTCTCGCCTTTCTCTTTTTCACATTTGCACTGATGTCCTACATTGTGGAAAGGACAGAAAACAAATTCTCCAATGAGTCAGCCGGCCACATTACAATGTATCAATGATTAAAACGGAATGCCTTATGATGTGATGTGATTAAGTTTTCTCAACTGTAAAAGACTCTTTCCACATCATTGCTAATGCTCTCTGCTCCGACACATACAGTACAGCACAGTACAACAAGTGCATGCTCGTTCTACGGCTAAAGTGCAAACACACTGGGACGCGGCGTCCTCCCAACAGCAGACATCCCCTTCCATTTCCTCAGCACCATTATCACCTTGGTGTTCTTCCTTACACCAAGGAAGTAACCCAATTACATTGAATCGCTCCCTGCTTCCATTTTACTTCAAATACTGAGTCAAAGCTGCTGTGACTTTAAAGCCTCAGCCTATGGATGGATTCTTGAAACATATAATCAACCAATTTCTGCATGAAAATTACATAACTTCCTCTTATACTTCATGTGTGTTTGGTGATGAAAAACAAAATCTGTAATCTGAGCAATGTGTTGCCTCAGTGCTTGCGTTTCATCTACTTTACAACTTTTTAACCTGTCAAATATAGCTGACAGACTGTTTCGCTGGTCTACATGACTTCAGAATGTTCAGTATGTTAGGTGATGTCATACTTCATACTTCACTGTAAATATGGCGCTGGGCTGTTTCCTCCTAATGTAATTACCTTATGATGATCACAAGTGGGAGTGGAGCCA
The DNA here is from genome assembly GCF_043641665.1 of Enoplosus armatus. NCBI lineage: Eukaryota > Metazoa > Chordata > Actinopteri > Centrarchiformes > Enoplosidae > Enoplosus > Enoplosus armatus. Next base: position 7,133,258 of record NC_092181.1, on the reverse strand, counting down.
CTAAGCTTTTTATATTAACCACTAAATCAGTGATTATAATCCAGTTAAATGTGCAAACAGTCCATTCTACTGTCTGTGAAATCCCATCTACCTGATTTATAGCTTAAAACTAATGAAGCTTATGTTTACCTGTCAGGCAGGCATTTGGAGGACAAACACCTACAAGTAATCAATAGATCCAATATGGATCTTTTACTGGCATTAGAAAACTAAGTTATACAAAGAGATATTCAGCCTTACAACCAGCCATACTGTACACAGCATGGTGTAAAAGTTTCACTTTGACTGTCTTTATAATGTTTCAAATTTAGCGCACATTGTAAACACATTTCCAGATAACCTGTAAAACAAATATTTCCTTACCCTACTGTTATATAAATATTAAGAGTTAGGAAGAGGGCACAATGAGATGAAGTAATTAAAAGCGTGCAAGTCAAACCGCAAACAAACTGAATGTGGAAATGTGGTGGAAATATGGCATTTATGTTTGTTTCATTTATTAATTTGAGGACGGTTACAGTCTAACAAAGACCTTTTAATTGTGAGGCCCTTACACTTTAATTATGAGGCAGTTTATCGTGATTGCAGATGCATAACAGGAGGCTTTCTATCACATCTCATAAACCTGCAGTAACACCCAGACCATCTCTTGACACCAAAGCCTCTCTTGTCGAGACTGTCACATCAGCACTTAATAATGTAATCAGCCAACACCAACCACAACGCAATGACATTTCATAAAATGCTATTTCTTCTAAAATCAGAAAAAGAAAAACAGCACTATGTAAATGAGGTATAATACAGTGTATGAAAGCAGTGCAAATAGACTGCTGTAGGAATGAGTCCTAAATCCCGGAAATTAGTTAGTATTTTTACACTTCCGGTTCCCTCGTCTCAAAGTCATTGGGTTTTTTGTTAGATGCCTGAAATAAGCTCTGTGGTTAACACAAGCTTATGAGATTTTCACATATTGTTCTACCACATAAAATACGGCAGTAGGTACCCCCACTCGTAAATTTTGAAGCTTTTACGTGTCTTAAAAAAAGGCGGTTGCTAACAAGTGGCTAAATGAGACGACAGAGGTTGTCGGGGGCATTTAACACCTTCATGCCAAACAAGGAAAGTCATCTACACACTAGTCCGCCTTTACAGCCTTGTTGTGTTTATACTCATAGTGTGTTGATACTATGATACTCTAAGTATCCGCAGAGCTTATTTTCTGCAATAATCCAAAATCCAAAGGAAAAATCCCATTGGCTTTTTGTCGAGGGAACCAGGACGATGCTAACTTCTGGGTTGGCCTACAAAACTACATCATCCCTGCAACACTCTCTATATGTTATTGTTTTCTTTATTTTTTCTTCCTTTTATCTCTAGTATTTTTTCTTTAGAAATTGTTTTCTCTCTTTTAGCTATTTTAAATTATATTTCTATTTTTAGCTCTATATATTGTATATTTGTGGCAAGCATACACAGCTGTCTTTAAGTTCAATGCTAGGTAGGTTCCTTTTGCAGCCCCTCAGGGTTTTTTCATCCCACCTGTGCATTTTCTTATGCTATTGTATATTTGTTCTCTTTTCTTTTCTTTTATCATATGCAAAAATATAGAACTAAAAACCGAAAATGCGTCTATGTAGGAAAACATGCTGCACATTATTCTGCAAAAGTTGCATCATGCCACAGATGAGAGTAAAAGGAGACATCCTGTTTTGAGGCCCAGCTAGCTAAAGAGTGTTTAAAACAGCTAATAATCTCAATCCACACCATCTACCCATTACCAGTCCCTGAGTTATAGTAATCTGGATTAAAACATCTGGAACAGGCCCCTTCTGTGACTGGTGAGAGAGATAAGCTGATAGAGCACAGCTAACTCTACCTACTGCCTCTTGAATTCAGACGCTTTCCCATGGCTTATAGCACAGCCTAGCATCGCTCCTCTAACAGCAGTGAGCTGCAAAATACATAAGTACCAAGAAGCCAGTGGTGACCATGCAGCATGCGACCACAGCCAGGCTTGATTTTAGCTGGTGGTCCATGGTTGGCTGGTGCAGCTGGCTGTTTGCGAAGCATTACGTAGCAAGCGAGCCACTGGCCTAATTCCACAAATCTGCTGGCCTAAATCACAGGGACTCTCCAAATAAATGAGAGCTGTCCTGAGAGCAGCAGGGTTTAGCCACAGCACAGAGGTGTAGATGACACACAGGGATAGTAATGCACAGTGTGGTGGGTGGGTGCTTCATCCTATCACTTATCTTATAGTTTTACAGTCCGAAATTAGAATGTGGTGGTATTAGAATAATCTTACGACCCAAAATATCTCTCTGATTTTTTTTTGCACATTATCGTAATTTTACTACCAAGGCTATTTTAGATGCTAGGGTGGGGAAAATATGGCCATGAAGTGAGGGAAGAGGAAAGACGTTGCAATGGAAAGGAGCTTTTTTTATGGTATTCTTATTTTACTCAGCAGTTTTGGGATCATTGAATCTTTACAACCATCTGAAAAAGAATTCTTTCCCAGATTAAAAAAACGTGTCATTTGTCCAATCATTCAATTGGGATCTTTCTGTCTCTCAGAGTATCAGCTGCAGGTCAGGCTACAATTAGCCATGAGCCCTATTATTGCTGTGATTCTAATCCCGCCCACACTACACTGGATACACAGTAGGTGATACAGGCGGTCTCTGGACAACAATGAGAATATAACAAATGCAAAGGTTAAATTAAGGTCCTTTATGATTCAGGTAGACAGAATGAGGATCACATGTGCAGATTAAGGATGAGCATGTGAGCTAGGTCAGAGCTGCAGCAGGTCATTAACAACTTTTGGTGAGTAGAAAAAGAAAGACTTAGCTAGCTTCAACAAATAACTATAAGGAACAGTGTCTAATGTAAGGAAATGGATGACAGCAAACAGTGCAAGGTATGCAAGTTCAGATATATTTAGCTTAGTAAGCTAGTGCGAGTGAGCACATCTGTCTAACTGACCTTTCTCGCTGACGCTTTCCATGTCCACGTCCTCACAGCTGGTGTACTCGGGCGTGGAGCCGCCTTCCTCCTCTGAGCTGCTGATGGACATCTGCCTCTTGTTGACTCCGCGCTTGCTCTTGTATGACCGTGGAGGGGGCGGCCGCAAAGACTCAGACTGGTCCGAGCTCTGAGAGTCCTTCCTCAGAAGGTTATCCCCACCCTTGTCCCTTGGTGTCCGCGTTGTACCTGGCTCTAGGCGGCCTTTGTTCAGGCCCCAATCTGGAGGCACCGGTCCCCCAGGTTGGGGTCCCGATCTCACTCCACCTCCAGAAGGTGGAGCTCCCCCTCCGACCCCCACGGTCCTATCCACAGAGCAGGCTCGGTGGTTCTCCAAGAGGACCTTGCGGTCTCCCTCCCCACCTCCACCCCTCCTGGCTAAACGATTTTCAGGCACCTCCCCTGCACCGCCTCCTCCACCTTCACCAGGCCCCAGTCCGACCTCGTTGATCGCCAGATCACTGTGTCGTCGTTCGTGGCGAACCTTGGACACCTTAGCATGCATGCGCATCTCCTGCTCCTCCTTCTGTGGTTTCACTGGGTATCGTGCCAGGTTGGGATCACTACGGTAACGATTCTGGAACTCCTCCTCACGGCGCTGACGCTCCCTCTGCTCCTCATCCTCTGGACGTCTCCGGTGTGTTTCTGAACGACCCAAGTTCTCCACCCCATCCACGTAGTCCGTAGAATGGATCTTCTCCAGCCTCCGTCCTTCTCCTAACCGTCTCTCTCCTCTCTCCCCTGGCCCCACTCGCTCATCCAGGGATGACTGAGATGGCAACTTCCCAGCAGGTCTCCGGCCACTACCACGCCCCAGGCCACCCTTACCATTTTGTTCATGGAGGGAAACTGGCCTTTTCCTGTATTAGAAGAGGATTCATTATACCATTGTACCATGTAGTCTGCAGACACAGACATAAACACAGGTGCATCATTTCCATTTCAACAGGTGAGCAACGTTTGCATTTTCGATATGAAAACAGTGCTGAGAAGAGTTTTTTTGTACAGAAATATCCTGTGCTAAGAACATTCCTTTCTATATTTGCAAAATCTTGGGTCATTTTTGTACGAACAGATTAAAACTTAACCAACATGAGACAGTGATGAATGCTTACCTAACTCACCCACTGAATGAAAACAATGGGATTGAATCAAAGACCTCTCAAGACTAAAACCTGTGACCTAGCTTCTCCACTGGTTAAGCTAGAACAGACACAGATCTATTCTTTTTTTTTTACCCCAGGGATTAAAAAACAAGAGGAGCTTTATCCAGCAAGCAGTCCTAGCTTTCTGGGTTTTGAAAAAAAATATGGTTCCCATTCTCCAATTCTCCAATTCCCATCATAATGAAAAAAGGTATAGGTTGTACATATAAAATATCCTGTAGTGGCAGCTACTGCAGCATAGGGATGAAATATCACAGACGTTGAGTTCAACGTGTGTATCTTGATGCCTTACTTTTCTCTAGGTGGTTCACTTTGGGAGCGGGAGCCAGGCATGGTGTCAGCAACCTTGGCAGCAGTGACACCGGCTGGTGGATGTGTCCCGTCCGGCGGCCCTGTGTTGGTGTTGGTGCCGGAGGGCGGAGCTTGGGACCTGGAGCGGAGTAGCTTCCTGTCCCGTTGGCCCTCACCTCCTGTGCCTGGGTTGTTCAAGGAGGTGCCCAGGCTCCCAGGCCGCACCCCTGACCCCGAAAACCATTCTCCTGATTTGGTGAGAATCTCCTGCTGTTTACGGCACAGGTTGCATACCCACATTACCTACAGGGGTTGGAAGGACAAACGTGTTTTCAAGGTGGATTCAGTAGCATTAAAGAAGAACATTTAGCAAATGGAATACCAAACGAAAAAGTGGTTAGGCATGCCTGTGACACAGAAGTCAACATCTACACAACACAAATTCATTTTATTGAACATATTGCCTAGCATGAAACAAATGCAGCGTTATTAACTTCATGGGAGCAGATACAATGTCTCCTAGACATTAAAAAGTCTTGTTCTGTCTAATGTCAAATGTCAAAACACCTCTTATAACGCCTTTTAGTTCACATAAATGGTGGTAGCTCATCTTAAAAAAAAAAGAAAAGAGAATTAGATTTTAACACTTGTATTCCCCCTCATGCTTTCCCCTCATTCCTTTGCTACAGCTAATCAAATATTAGAGCGCACTCAGATATGACAGGCTGGCTGTTTTACCATTTCCACATTATCTGTGAACACAGCTTGGTGAGGACTATGCTACATTCTTTACTGCTATTTAGAAAAACTACAGAACCCTTTAGGGGTCATGTTTCACCTACCCCTTAGTTCTATTGCTGTGAATTCTTTGACTCTTATTGCATTGTAACCATGAAAAAAATGTATTCTTTTTTAAGATGTATCTATTATGCTCATGTTGGTGGTATACATAATAGTAATAAACAAAATCACACTTCAGAGGGCTACAAAGAATATTGTAATACTGTATACATATGTATGTATTGTTTTCATCTAACAGGAGAAAGAGTACAGCTATTCCAGACAGAGGCTAAATCACAGAAAACCATTGCCTGCATGTGCAAAGATGATGCACTACGATTCTATGAAAGGCACAAAATAAGATTGATGACTGTGTAATGTAGCCATGATCAAATGTGATTCTAAATGTTCTAAATCAAACCCATGGACAGCATCAAATACTCACATGTAGCCATGGCTACTGAATATCACCTCACTTCGACCGCACAAAAACAGGATTTATCTCCCTCCGTATTTATAATCCCAACGGTTTATTTTTCAGAGAATAAATCCAAAGCAAAGAGGAAACACAGTCGTCCCTTGTGTTCCACCGCGGAAGCTTGGCACACGTTGAAAACGAAACACCTCTAGAGACCTCTAGAAACCCCAAAATGTTACTCCTTGATGGCCAGTGGGATGGACTGTTAGCAGTCAGGTTAGCAGTTAGCAGTTAGCCTTCAGCGCGCCAAAGCACATTCATCATGGCCTGATTGAATCCTAGTTGGCGCATGTCCAGACTAATCTAAAGTAAATCAGCTGCCCGCACGGCCCACAGCTGTCGGGCAGCCGCCCAGCCACACACTACAGTATCTTTCTCTCTCTGTCTTTCTCCACCTCTTTACCTCAGCTGAGGGGCCACAGATTAGCAGTAGCCAGTAATCCTTTCAGCTCTTCATCATTATTCAACTCGTCATCAGCTGACAATACCAGCTCAGAAATCACAACTTCTAACCTATAGATCCCCCCCCCAGGCAGAACACAGGTTAGAGATTAAACCCAGATGCCCCAACCCCCTACTGCCTTCTTTCCTAGTGCATGATGGGATATAAGATACTCTTCCTGATACAAATGCAAAAATTCAGCCAAATAGAAACAAGTAATTCTCACATCTTGATACCTATTATGCCACTTTTAACTCTTTATTGTGAAGACCTACAACTCGGGCTATTGAAATTTTCGATTCTGGTGCCAATATGATATCTTTTCCAATGCCTTGCTTTGAAGAATTTAAACATGATTTTCTTTTGACATTTTATCAAAACTATATATATTTTGATATTTGACAGTTTTAAATAGTTGGGGCTACAGACACATTTCGAATGGCACTCAAGGAGTAATAAGTGGGGCTGGTATCAAACTTCATTACATTATGGGTACCAACCGAAATGTGTCCGTAGAACTAAGAGTATCAAAACCGTCAAGTAACGAAAGTTGGTCATAATAATTTTTTACATGAGGTTCTTGTACAGCTGCATGTTTGTACCACTAACAATTAAAACTTGAGGCTAAGCTAACTATGCCAAATGAAAGAGTTTGACAGTCAAACAATGACTAGTCTGACTCACTGGATGTAGGCTGTTGGGATAAGTCTGCAATTGGCTGACTATTTCAGTCAGAATTCTCCTCCCTTTCTGGGATCCGCTGCTGCATCCTGGGCTTAGCACCACCCAAGACGACTGCGACTGGTTTAAAGAAATAGAAACTAGCCTGAGCGTTTTTTTCCCCCCATACCAGAATGATGAAGGGGTTAAGCCAGACCTTTCTCCAAAGTGTGGAGATAGGTCTTGGCTATGCGAGACTAAACGATGCCAAGCGAAAATTGTAAAATACAGTCACAAAAAGTTTATAAGACGTTGTGAGCCGACATGAAATGAAATCGTGATTGTATCATCATTGTCAGATCCAGTTTTCTGTACATCACTGACAAACAGTAGTTAACGTACAATGAATTATCACACAGGTTCCAAACCACAGTAGTTCCATACAGTTTCACTATCATGGAAAAAATTGGAAACGACAGCATGACACGCGGAAATGATCGTACATTTAGGGAAGTTTAGAATGATATATATTTCGTACATCATACAAAGGGGCGAAATGATCGTACAAGTACAAAACCTCTCATACACTTGGCAACACTGGAACTTGACTTCTTTGGTAAAATTTGAAAGGGGCTTTTTTTTTATATTTCTCATGGCATGGTATCATTTTGGTGATGGCATCATATCGGCACTAGTATAGAACATTTTCAGACAATACCCAGCCCTGGTATTGAGGTTCAATCAGCACCCAGATGGCCCGTGAGCATCTATAGGTTGCTGTGCTAGTCGCTTCCAACAAAGAGGAGGAAATGCTCTGAAGCTTAATCCGTGAATGAGAGCATCATACAGAAGAACGCACATCATGGGAGGACTGTTCACAGGCCAGCGTGTTCTCAGACCAAAAGAGACACATTAAAAACAGATATAATTTTCTAATGGCACGCCTCCATGTGTTTGTAATGTGCTTTAAAGCCTACGCTGTAGAGGGGGGGGGGGGTAGTAAACAATAAAGAAGCTATAGAACACATGGGCACACACACACACACAAAGGATATAATTCATATAATCCTTCACTGGAGTGATTGTGCTCTGCATTCCTGGATAGCCTGGAAAATATTGTAGGGGGAATGAATTGTGTGTGAAGTAAATGTACATACATAAGCCCCACTCTATAGTGTGTGTATGCGAAGCTGACCAATCAGCTCCGTCCAGAGGCAGCCCACTATATAGTGTCACCTCGAGTTCATCTCGCTGCCTCGCTGTGTGCTGAGGAGCGCAATGTGCTGCGAGAATGTGTCTGTGTGTGTGCAGATATGTGTACAGTATGTATATGTAGGATATTTCTGAAATCATCTTGCCTAGAAGAGCGTGGCGTGGGTGACTGCCTGTAGGCGGGATGTGTGTGTGTGTGTGTGTGTGTGTGTGTGTGTGTGTGTACGTAGAGAATAAGCAGTGCCATCTCTCTCATGTAATAATGTCAGCCTCCTTCTGCCTAAAAAATGTGCTTCTCCATGGTAACCAAATCACGGTGAAGAGCCAGTGAGAGAAAGGGGGACAAAGCAGTGTGTGTGTGTGTGTGTGTGTGTGTGTGTGTGCCTGTAAAACTGAGAAAGAGAGAAACAATGACAGTGTGTGTGTGTGTGTGTGTGTGTGTCAGTACTGAAGGACAATGACAGCAGAGAAAACTTAAAAAACTGCACAAATGCCATTTAGACTGCCTCCAGCTACCATTGCATTGGCTATCTGATATGAACCTAAACATGGATGTCCTCTCTCTCTCTATCCTTTCCTCACCACATTTCCTTTTCTCTTCCTTTATACTCCTTCCCTTTCATTTTCTCTCCTGTCTTTCCTCTCCTCTCCCTTTTACTTCCCCTTTCCTTTTTTTTCCTCGTCTCTTTCCTTTCATTTCCTCCCCTCCCGTTTTCCTCTCATCTCATTTATTTCCTTTCGTTGCCCTTTATTTTCTTTTCCTTCCCCTTTTTAACCTCCCTTTCCTGCCTTATTTCCTTTCCTTCCCATTTCCCTCACTCTACTCTTTTAATTTCCTTTCGCACTTCCTTTCATCTCTCCTCACCCTCTAGCTCAGCTGACACACCTGGCTGACTTGACAAATGAAGACACCACACACCTGTCACTCATACTTCTCTATCCCATACCCCCTCCGCTTCATCTCCCGCCCCCCAGCGCTGCTCCATCCATCTGCTGACAAAATGGTGAAGACATGCGTCGCTGCCGCAGCTCTGCAAGCAGCAGCAGCATTCAGCAGCAGCTCACGGCGAGAACAGCATTCATTTAGGCCCCGGATTGTGTGAACATCAGCTTTTCCTTAAATGGGCAGAATAGATGGGAGCCATGGGGGTGGCGGGGCAGTGGGGAAGGTGCGGTTGGCTTTCAGTGAGCGTGTGCAGTGACCCCGCCCTCAACACACATACACACACACATACACACACACACACGCACCTCGACAGAATGACATATGAGGCAGTGCTGGGTGTAAACTGCCATCGTTCAGGGAATGGTAAATCCTGAATGGTGGGAAGAAAGACGACCGCAAAAGACATAATGCTCCATTTCCTCTAATAAGGTAGTAAATCAACTCTGCAAGCAGGCCAAATTCATTCAGTGGTGAGGAGGGCTGAAAGAAAAGCAGAGCTGCTGTGGCTGTAAATCCGCGCCGGTTTTGCATTTCTGATCTCAGAATCGTGGAGAGGTGCTCCACATTACCCAACAAGTCCTACAAATGAAACAACAAAATACTGTACGTTGTGTGTAACTGCACACCACACTAACTGTGGTTTAGGTTTGATTAGATTTAGGCACAAAAGCAACTTGGTTAGGTTTAGGGAAAGATTAGGTTTGGCTTAAGTCCTTTGTTTAGGTTAGATAAACATCTTGGTTTGGGTATGTGACTTGACCCGGTAAGAAACGGGAAAACAACCAATGTCAATTATGGGAATTTGCTAGAACGACTGATGCTGTCTTTTTTATAGGGAGGACAAACTGTGGTGATGTTTGTAGACCTTAGAATACAGCGTTGGTGGATATCATGGACATAAAAGAAACCAAGTTGCAATCATGCTGGTCCACTTTTTTGTATGCTAACAAATTAAGCCTTTTTTTAAAATCACAAAGGTTTCAACCTCTAATGGCAAGTCTTTTAGTGAATGAACCTGGGGCTTTGTTTGAAATATTTGATGGTCTCACTGCATGTTTCTTCCCTCATCAGACTTCTTTTTAGTGATGTCACTGCTTTCCCAGATCTCAGCAACTAACTTAGTGAATACAATATTATTTTTACTGATAGGAATCATTGCCAAAACTAAGAAAATAAGACCCAAGCTTTAGCTTTAGCACACAGATGTTCAAAAAACACACATTTGTGGACATGAGACCTCCTCTAATCTACAAGTGGGCTTTCACTTTTCAATCATGACTCTCCAGTGACTGATAATAATAGGAGCTGTAAAACTATTACAAAGCACTTTCTGAACATTAAAGACTTGTCTTGAGCATGTTGCTATTGGCTTCCGCCAGATCCAGTCGAGGAGGTCCTATTATTAGACATCCAGGTCGTGACTGTGAAGTGATGTTGTCGGCTCCAAAATCAGTCTTCCCTTTAATATTTGTCAGCCTAACAAGCACATATTTTTCTAGCACAGGAAATGTGTGCAGCTGAGGGGATGGGTATATAGGGAGAGAGAAAAGACAGACAGTAAAGGGGGGACAACAGTTTAGAAAGGACAGAAGAACGGGAACGAGGAGTTGTTAGAGTGGTGTATGAGAAGAGAGGAGTGGAGTGTGAGGAGGAGGAGGAGGAGGAGGAGGAGAGAGCAGCGGGTTAGTCATCTAGTACTGAGAAAGATGATTGAGATTATGCAGTGCATCCTCCCTTCCAGTAAAAAAGTGCAGTGTCAGCTTGATGCAGTGAGCGGGCGAGACTCTGTGTGGCTGTATCATGTGTGAATCCGTGCGCGTGTGTCCGTATGCGTGTGTTAGTGGTAGATTGTTGGCCATAATGTCATTCACATATATACATAAAAGAAACAGCTGAAACCCAAATTAAACATGTGCATGTATATCATATAGGAAAAATACTCAAAGCTGTATTTTAGCACTATAATGTGTGTGTGTGTGTGTGTGTGTGTGTGTGTGTGTGTGTGTGTGTGTTTGTGAACTGTATGTATACTGTGTTTTTGTCTAACTATAAAGACTATAAAGGGGTTCTGGTGTAATACACGGCTAGAAACTGATTTTCTGATCTTTGCTTTTCAAATAATAGATATTTCTACATCGCATTTATGACACATTCTGAAAAGTGTAAGAACCGGAGCACAGGCCTTGAATATCAGACTTTTTGGTACAGGGTCTTGTGGTTTTTGTTATAAAACCATGGAGCTACTTGACCCAGATTATCAAACAAAATCTTTAAATTGGTATGAATTACCATTAACATTGGCTGAGTTCAATTTCGTCTATATGGTGTGAGTATTGTACATTCATGAATGTTTATGTAAATGTTTATTTCTATGCCATCATACATGTGCGTGTGTGTGTGTGTGTCAGGACCCAGCACCTTATCCACTGGGAGGCAGTGCTCCTCTACAAAGGAGAGAGATTGTCAGCGGTTTGTTCAGTTTCTGGAAGCCATCTGGAGCTGACATTAAACACACATAAACAAACACTCAGCCATTAACAAGCTATAGCACCAGCGATAGCAGGGCAGCTTGACAGAGAGGGCTATAAAACATACACATCAGCTGTTTCACACACTTCAGAGCTAGCTTAGTCTTTGTATCACATACTGAAAAAGATTTAAACTGCTGGCATTTAATGATGTGTTGGGTTTAGAAAGCAAAGTCCAATGAGGGACATTTAGATCAACTGATAACAAAATGAAAATCATTCTGTCCTTTAATTTCACATTTAAGAAACCTGCTTGAATATGACACTGGTTCAATCACATTAAATATTTGGTTTTAAAAGCAGACAATGACTCATATTGAGGTCAAAAAAAGTTTTCCCTATTCTTTTGTAGGTACGAAACCATGTACAGCATTAACACTAACAGGACGGGTGTTTGTTTGTGCTAGAGTTGAGTTTGCTAGCTTTATTAAGCTGATGTTAGCTCCATGAGTTGGTTGAAAATGCTGTCACTCAGCTGAGTTTTTACTGTTTCTGACTTGTTTAAAAGGAGAATGTTGGGAAATGGGTCTTGAATATGCTGAAAGACTGAGGCTGAAGCTGCATGTCCCAGGCAATCTTCAGTCATCTTCCTCACCACTTGATGGCCCGTGTTGAAGACGTGAAAATAAAGGTCTTGTTCTTGTACTGCAGAACTAGTTAGTCCTATAAATATGATAAGAAAAAATGTAAGATCTACGAAGACAACCCCCGGTTTGGCTGCTTAGGTGACAGACTTGTTCATGCCATGTTTCAAACAGCATGTTTTCACTTATAATGTGGCAAGAGAAACGCAACGCTAGTGCGGGTAATGTTGGCTAGGGTTAATGGAGTGTGAACGTCTTCAAATCCAATTAAGAGCATGACAGAGGCGCGAAAGCCTTAACTCTTAGCACCCAGGATTGTTCCATACAGTGGGGAAATACTACACAGTGCTAGTTGTGAATGAGAGGGTTTTTTTGTAATGTATAACCCCACTAATGTAGTTGGTAAGTTAAGCGCTAACTCTTTGCCTTGGAAGGAGGCTAACGCTTGGTTACTACTGTAGGTAGTAAGCTAGTTAGCCAATTGCAACTTAGATTACAGCAGATAAACCCTTTCCTTACACTTTTGTTAGTTTTTGTAAACGTTTTTAAAAAAACGTCCAGACTATCTGTATACAGAGTATCGCTCCTACTACAGCCCCATGCACACGATTCAAACCCTGACAGGCATGCCATGCCTAGTTACGGTTGTTAAGCTATGATTGGACAATCGCTGCTCGGTGGCGGGGTTTAGCAAACAGCCAATTCTACTGGTTGTCATATTTGAGCTAATAACTACTAATCTAATAGTGTGAGAGAGAAGTGAGCAGTTACTAGATTACACCTACAGGTGTTTACCCTAAGCAGCACATCAGAAGTAAAAGCCTGCATGAATTCCCTTTTCTATTCTGACACATTTGCTGCCTTACCTGGATACTTAGGCACAGTCAAACAATGAATCCTCTTTCAGACTAGCCAAGGGTTCAGCGACATCCCAAACTAAAATTGACTGCCATTCTCTTCAGGAGGTCTGACTTTGACGGGGGTCAGCAGTAACAACACTTTTGCGACATTTTGCAGTGACCAAGCATTAAGGGGAAGTGGTAAGTGGAACATATACCTGGGCCCCTCCCGTCTCCCCATGGCAAGGCTGGTCTGGTCTCAAACACGCAGGCAGGGAAAGCATGCACAGGCATGAGTGTGCAGTCATTATGCAGTCTGATAAATGGTCTATAGGGTAGAGTGCTTTCTTATATGCATGCCCATCCCCATTTTTTTGTCAAGGATTTATTCCAGTATGAATTTGCCCCTTTTCAGCACAGCCATGCCTACAGCCATAGGAAGAGGGGTCAGGATGGGTCAGGGGGGTCAGACGTCGCTGCCGACAGCCTATATCATGGCTCATGCTCACTCTGCCCGCCAGTTGATTTTCAGGGTCTGCATTCATTCTCAGAATTAGAGTACTGATGCAGGATCACCAGCCAGCTGCCCTGGGACCGCTTAACCACAATGATCTGTGAGACAAGAACTGATAGTGGGTCTTCCTGTTCTGATACTGTGAATGAGCACAGACCCGGGTGTGAAGGGGAGACAATAGTAGTGACCCATGCAGCAAAATCCATCACCCAGCAAGCCTTACCCTGTCCTTCACTATGAGACACTTTGCAAGGGGAGGAGACAGACAATGGACACAGAGTTAGTAAGGGTTCACACTGGAAAGAAAATCTTTTGAGGACACAGTAGTTCCTGGTGGCTCCACCCCCACACAGTACAGTAAATGCTCGGAGAAATCCAAGTTAACAAAAACTATGAACTCTCAGGGACTCCCTCTGTTCAGTTAAGTCAGTAATCCATAAGTGGATTTGTACACACACTGGCTCCGTTCCAATCCGATAGCTCGCTCTCTTGCATCTGCAGTTGTTGGTTTTTCACCCTGTTTTTCTTTCGGCTGGGAAATTATAGGTCTGACCAAACATGGAAGAAACTAAGCTTAGAAGTGTTTTACACCACCTTTTCAGGGTAGACGTCAACATGCTGGGAACAGACAAGAGAGATCTCAGCTCCAGATTTGAACAGAGCCAGCGTTTTTTATTTTACCTTTAGGTGTCACAAACATCACTTTCACAGCACAGAGAGAACACACACACACACACACACACACACAAAAAAAAAGATGCTAACCACTTTGTCCTCCTTTGTGGCATGCAGTCCAGGTAGCAGTGAGAATTGAGAAAAGTGAGGGTGAGAGTGGAGCAAGAGGGAACAGGAGAGAAAGAAATGAAAGAACGAGAAAGATACAAGAAATAGAGATGCAGAGAGGGTGAATTTGTGGGATATTGGACAGATTGTGGGAAAAGAAGGAAAAAAACAAAGGAGAAAGGGGAGGGAGGGGGAGAGGATGTGGTGCAAACATTTGTTAATTACATTCAGAATTGATACACATACTTCATATTCAGTGACAAGAGTGTGAGGCGGTGGGGACAACAGTATGCAAATGTATGTGACCAGTGACATGTTAGGCTGCAGCGACATGCATGACCCCAGCTTGGCGTGACCTATGGTGTGACTCATGACCTGTGACAACATCAGGATGCGTCACAGCTCCTCAGCACAAAGAGGAAGCTGGGACACCGAAAGCAACATGGAGCAAATTCCTTCACAACCCTTACCTTTAGTAAAACCTCTATACGCTCCCATCTGAAAATCTGTTCACTTTCAAATATTCACATATTAAAGGCGCTTCGTTTATGGCTCATGCTGAAAGGGAAAAATAAAAAAAGCCTATAATGTTTTATTTTTTACAATAATAACTTTGTTTTGACCTCAGGTTACAAACTAATTAGTTCAAAGAGGTTACTGTTTTTACTGTTTTTATTTCTAATGTAAACTGCTTAATGAAAGTAATCAAAGTAAATACAGTGTGATGATTGAATAACTCTATTATTGCTAATCCCTCTTTAATAATAAACAGTGTGTCCGTTATAACGTTGAGCAGGGGGGCAGAGCTTTGTGGCCTAATCAGCGTTTGGACGGCGTTTGCACTGCATGTTGCTGCGATGCCGTCTGCAGGGCACAGGGCAGCACTACACAGCTCTGCCATCAGGAGTTATTACAGTAAGCTGAGTCGACTTGATTGTCTAATATTTCCATTCCAGGATTTTTGTGCAGTTTTGTACAGAGCCCCTACAGAGCTACGTATATAGTGTATATAGACCATGGAGATGAATGTAAATGAATGTTTCAAAATGAAAATTGGGGACTATTTCTTCAGCAGAAAGTAAAATAAGATATTTCTAAACCTGGATAAAAAAACTAGAAAAACCACCTGCGTGGCTAGATACCACTAGAGGTAGATAAGGAAATTGTGTTTTTGTTGTTTTCTTTATGTGATTTGGATGAGCCGATCCTTAAAACAACCAACATATTCTTGAGTTCTAAAGTTTAAAAGCCTTTGTCGTTCTGGCTGTCCTCTTTACTATGCACAGCAAGCTGTTGTACATACAGTATATTTATACTATATATGTAAATATTTTGCTGAACAACAGCACACAGTGTATTTTAATACTGTGCAAATGTATTTTTAAAATCCAAACTGCTAACTAGAGGAAAACACAGTGTGCTGCTGATGTAAATGAGCACACTGTATGCAGAGGAGGGTTTTCATGTAAACAAACAAAGCTCACACTTTCCTAACCCTGGCAGGGTCTTCGGAAACATCCCATCCCACATGTTATACACACACACACAACCTTTCACAAATGCACACACACAGAAAAGAAATGAAAGACAATCTACATGTCGTGTTCTCTCGTGCCTTGTAAGGATTTATAAATTACATTGCTCAGTGTAGGAAATTCAGATCTGTTAAGTGGTTGGTCAAGTCATGCAACAAATCTTAAGTGGAATGATAAAAAAAGTAGTTGCATTATCAGAAATCCTTGTGAAAGGCAGGGGTAAGTGCTGAAAGTAAACATACTGTATGTTTGAAAAATGATCTTATATTGTCATTTAAAGTGAGACATCATTTCATTATGTTAAAGTGTGTGCAGACTCACAGACACAAAACACACTCACGTAAACACATACATAAGAGTATCCAACAAGAGGGTACTCAAGGCATGTGCCGTTACATATGAAACAACAATCTGCACTAAATCTCCCTTTCATTTGCCTGAGTTCAATTATTTAGGCCCCTGAAATTCCACTTAAGTGATGTATCATAAGTATCATGTGAAGGAAGACAATTCCATACTAAAACATTCATTATTCAAAAAAGTCCGTATTGACTGATGTTATTTTGAGCACTCTTTCCCCTCAAATAAATCCTTTGCTCTATCTGTTTTTATTTATAGATTGCATTTACATCATGCTAGCCTCATCTCTTTATTTCCATGTAACAGCCTGCCTGCTGTGAAAGTAATACTAATGGCTTTACCAACAGGGACACTATCTTTATCTCCTATTCTCACTGGCCTTTGAGTTCTGCATGCCAGTGTGAGTTCAGACCCAGCTGGGCTGGGCGGATCCTGACCAGATTGGGGAACAGCAGGCCAAGGGTGGAGGGCCCATAGTCAGGTAAGATACCCAGGAGGAGGTCCTCTCTCTTGGGTTGGAGGGGAGCCCAGAGAGGGCTTGGATGGAAGAGGGCCGGGTCCCAAAATAGTGCAAACATGTTTGGTTTATGGATGGAGGCCAAATTGATCCAACCTGTATCAAATGAATGGCTCTAATTTGGTGATATGGTGTGGGCCTTTGTTTTATAATAGTGTAGCCTCTGGAGCCTGTAGCTTAGCGGTAGCACCACTCAGTGTCCTCAGTGCATTGTGGGTTTAAGTTAATGGATCCTTTGTTTGTTTATTTGTTTGTTTGTTTTCCTTTTTAGCCATGTTATGTTCCCCAGAGAAGGAAGAATATTCACTTTGGTGATCCCCTGACTCTTCATCCAGCGCCACAAGCAGGCCAAAATTTTGATAACAAAATTGTGTCAACAAGATGAATACATTTTGGACATTCATGTTCCCCATGGGATGATCTTAAATAACTTCGGTGATTTCTTGATTTTCCTCTAGTGCCTTCATCAGCTTCAATACTTTGCTTTATGACCAAATATCTGCAGAACTAATGCCATTCCCATCAGTCTACTAATGATCAGCATGTTAGCATTTTCATTGTGAGCATGTTAGCTTGTTGATATTAGCACTTAGCTTAAAGCACTGCTGCCTCACAGCACCACTAGCTAGACTCTTGTTTACATGAAGTATCACAACTGTCCCACCCTCGCTACCACTATGTAATTTAATCAGCAGAGCAAAACAAATGTTTAATGGCAATGGAATACACAAAACACTCACTGCCTGTAGGCTTAACTGATGGCTCCACTGTATGTCCTCAGTATGTTCTGTGAAAATATTTTCATCAAAATATGTAGTACACAGTTTCCCTTTGTCACTAGTGCAGTAAGATGTTTACGTTTGCAATAGCTAACTTTGTAAGCAACAATGGCAGCAGTGTGCTTTGCCAGTTTTTTTGTGAGAATAGAAGTGTTTGGAACAAACTGAGCATGGAGAGACACAGCAAAGAAGTGGATGACACTGCAAGAGTTGTTTAAGGAGTTTTAGATTTTCTTTTTTTGCTGTGAAACTTGGGTTGCCATTGGAAACCATTCTAATTATTGCAAATATTAACCAACTTAACTTTTTGACTGACTCTTTTCAGTACGGTGAGATTTAGGTAAGGTTTTCAGTATTCCTTTAAATATCCTATCTGAGCTTTGGTACCCTCTTCCCCTCTCTTTTTCTCAATGGTCCTGGACTTTCTTTAGGCATGTTGCTTCAGAAGGTCAGCACTGTCACTGTCTGACATGCTTTCTTGACGGCGACAGTGCGGTCACAGTTGACACAGGACAACACAGATGCTACTACTGGTGTGCTTTCACGTTCAAGTGAGCTAAGGTGCTTCAATTTGTAATCGTTCCACAACACCACAGCCTCAGACTTAAAATGAGCCTTGACGGGGCTATGACTGGTGCCAAGCCATTCTTCCAATACACTTTGGTCTCACCAAAGTGTGACCAGGAAGCAACAAAGCAGACAGTAACAAACACAAAAGCAGAAGGGCCAACTGTACATCAGCTATGACAGGAATGAGGTGAGTGTGAGAGGTAGAAAGAAAAAGGGATTAAAGGTGAGGTTTCTCACATTGTTGGAGCGCAGAGAGACCCGCCCTCCACAGCGAGCGCAGAATTTGGTCTGGCAGTAGGAGCAGAGGTGGCCGCAGCCGTCGGCAAACTTGGTCTTGCGGCAGATGCCGCAGGTGGGCGCATCGTCCTTCAGCTGGGTCTGCTGACGCCGCGTCTCAGCCCCGATGCGACGCACCTCCTGTTTGTAGCTCTCAAACTGCTGGTGCAGTGTTCTGAGTGGAGAGGAGAAAAAAGTGGAAGATTGCCCATTAGTGGTACATCATACATTCACAAACTTTTTGTACTTGATAAACTTTACCCTTCGCCGCTGTTCAGACAGATCTTCCTGCCTAAATACCCTTACATTCATAAAAACATCAACAGAAAAGGACGAAGTGGAATTTCTGAATAACTGAATAATTTTTTAAATAAATAAATCTAACGGAAAACAAAAGCGATGTTATGCGTGCGCATGTTTGAGAACAACATTTCAGTTCCAGAGAAATAACTGGCAATTAGAGCGCCACTTGAAAGGTGCCTTTCAAAAAAAAAAAAAAATCATACATGCAATTAAATGAAACTCCAGCTCAGTTTTGCTCTCCGTGGCTCACAGCCTCTCCCCTCCCTGCTTCCCGGGATGCCTGGAAATAACCCGAGTGTGAATTGCAAATCAGGCCATGTGAAAATACCCACAATGTTGTCTCAACAGAACTGTCAAAGGAATACTGCATTAGCATACCATGGCTCCCATATAGGGGACCCAGACAGGAACTTTAATTACCTCGCTGAGTGAGAGAGATAGAGAGGAAGGAGGTGGCTTCATTCACAGCTTTTGCAGCCAATTTGCCTATTTGTGTGAAGCAGACAAACTCTAGTTAAGTCTCCGGCCGCACACCGGCTTTACAGTTGTGTCTGCGAGTTGTTTGTCAATGGAAATGCATCAAAACAATGCAGTGCACTGGCATTCAGAGTTTTTCACATTTGCTGAGGTAAAAATGAGAAATTCATACAAAATCTGTTGACCCTAAAAATAAAGTTGTATAAGTGGAAGGCCTACTGGTTAGCGGGACACTGGACACAAGTGTATTACAGCAGTAATTTCTGATTATTCTGATTATTAAGTTTGTAAAATGTCAGAAAATAGTAAAAAAGTAAATAACATTCATATTGCTTGTTTTGTTCGTCCAACAGTCCAATAAACCCAAAGACATTCCATTTACACTGATGTTAAACTAGATCACCTAGGTCTATTGAAAGCAGACATCCTCCCGTCTGTAGTGCTCGGCTGCTGGGTAGGAAACAGGTAGAAAACATAACACCTGATCCGTTGTCGGCAGATTTTTGTGGTAGAAATAATCAGACAGATAACTGTCCTCCACCATGACCCATCCAAATTCCAGGAGCGGATGCCGTCTCTTTACAGAATACTTTTGAGTTGGAAAAAAAGGTCCGTCTTTGTCAGTCTTGAAAAAACAAGCTGTCCAAACAAAACGTTACATAATTCCCACAAAGTATACAGTCTCCCTGAAAAGAATCACAAGTATGCCAAATAGAAACTTTCCAGGTCCAGGAAATAAGCCAGTTGTACATTCCTCTTCACTAGCGGCTTTCTACCTGTCTCTGGCTAGCACTAGAGCAGAGACAGCAGACTGCCACCATACAGAGCTGGAACACGTAGGAGACTGGCGGACTGGGACACATTTGGCCAATCAGCTGACACAGGGAATAGTTGGAACAGGGACGGACATTTTGTGACGTGGAATGTTGAATGAAATGTGGAGAAAAAAAATGTCATCGTAACGGACGTTTGTTGGAAAAATACACGTTGATGTCATGGTTAGAAAATGAAACATCCCTTGTAACACACAGCCTACGCAACTTTAGACTCATATTTTGAATATCATCAAGTCTTACATGCATTTTTCTCAAATATCTGGCATGTATGTCTGAAGGGGACTTAACAACTAACCTAGGGGCTCAACTTCAAAGCATCAGTACCATCTATAATGCAGAACCAGGGCACTTTAAAGTTCACTCAAATATGTTAATGAAGATCATCGCGGTACCATCGCTTTATACCGTTGCACCCATCCTGATCTCTTTATCTGTCACCAGTTTTGGTCGGGCTTGACTGAGGGAGACAGGGAGCTTTGAACAGGTAACACAGATACTGTGATGAAGCATCCAGTGGAGTTGTGTAACTGCAGTTCTCCAGACAGACACAGATGAAGGTTTCACGTGGAGAGTGTCTGCACATTCAAATATACTCTGGAGATGTATGAATTTGAATTGCACGTGCATGTTTTCATTCACAAATGTTTCGAGTAAGCTTTGATTCAGCTAATCGTCATAAGCAATGACAAATGGACATTGGTGTTGACACAAACCTCAGCTAAACTGATCCGTACGTAATTCAAATGGAAAAAACAACACGACACCGCCGCAGCAGCGACGTCATAAACGTGACCTCTGACCCCAAGAAGCTATCTATCCTGCCAATGGGAGTGCAGGGGCTGAGCCAAGCCCAGGCACCATGGGAACAGCTGTCAGAAGCAGAGGGTGCACAGCCGGTTGTCATGGTAACGCGGTGGCGTCAAGCGAGGGGTGTCAGCGGGTGTCAGTGCACCAGCTGTTCCTGTTCTTAGAGCCACGGTTTCATCAGCCTTTTCTACTGCTTCCACACATTCAGCAGACATGCACTGTTAAAGCCGTACAAGGCCACTTTTTAATGTAAAAATAATCACAAAGGAGCTCTGTAACAGCGGGGACAGTCTCATCACCTTTTGATTGACAATCTCTAGACTTACGATGAAATTTTAATGTAAGGTCTGGACAATTTCCAGACCTTACATTTTCCCTGCAGGAAATGATTAAACACAAAAATATCTCTTCAATGTCGGCAAGTTAGTGCCATTCAGCAAAATCTGGACCCCACAACATTAGACCTTTTATATTATCTTCTCATATACCTTTGATGTAAAGATACTTCCATGATTTCTAGATACTACCAATATGGAAACCTACTGTGACTTTAAACCTGTATTAATTGAGTTGCTCACCCTAGGGCATCACAACAAGCTAAAAACACAACATTTACATACTGTCAACATATAAAATGTATATGCTGAACGTATAAGCAAACAGTTACTTATTTACATATCCAGCAAACACAGTGTAACATTAGCATTCCTTTAGAGTTTCTGGCCATTCGGCAAGTGTAAGTCCAATATTCACTCTCTTTTACCTCTGTTTTTGTCTCAACCAACTCCTGAGGGAAATATCTGGCTCTTTAGGCGCTAAAAGCTCCACTATGTTCACAAGCTAGTTGCTAACTTTGTTTTTCTCTCATTTGGTGCTGGACAAG
Source organism: Enoplosus armatus (assembly GCF_043641665.1). NCBI lineage: Eukaryota > Metazoa > Chordata > Actinopteri > Centrarchiformes > Enoplosidae > Enoplosus > Enoplosus armatus. Next base: position 7,111,665 of record NC_092181.1, on the reverse strand, counting down.
TAGCACAAAGTGGGTTTATTTTTTAGTTTTTTTGCTGATAACAGCTTCTTGCTGCCACTGAAAACTATGTTGACCTGTGAGACTGAACCGAAACAGTAAAGTTGCAGGCCGTACAACCAAAACAATGAGCTGAAAGACGCTAAAATGCTCTGCAGAATGGAGGAGAAATGCAGAATCAGGTGACAATTCTCTGTGGATTAATCACAACGAGCGATTACACTACACTTCCATCTAACACACAGACATTGGACCCAGTGTTCATATAAAAGTATTGATTAATTCAGCTTCAAACTCATTTCCTTTCTCCCAATTTGATGACTGACAGAGTTGCACAGTGCAACAATGAATGGTAGATCCCATAAATGCATACAATATTCAGTGACAGTGAAATTTGTCCTCAACTGGAAAGCGATCTACTGAATGAAGAATTAAGCACAAACAACATATACAATATACAGCTACAGTATTCATTGAACATGTGCAATCTATGTCACACATACACCATCCAATATTTAATATTCACACCCTATTAATAGACAATGTGACAGTCCAGATTCATGGCCTCTGAGTCAGCACACAGTTCCCACATTCATCATAAGTTCCATCTAAATGCATATTATAAAGAGTACCTTTATGTAAATCTTAACCTTGACTCAACAGGGGATACATGAGTGACCCCAGCCATACGGATGAAAACGTAAGCACTCCTCGCAGGTAACAACATGCTTTCTGTGTTCACTCTACTGTGTGTTCATCGATTACTGGCCTGAGCCGGCTGCCTCCCCAGGGGTCAGCCACTATGCCTGGGATCACAGGTGGTGAGGGAGCGCTAAAAAAAAATTCCGGAGCAGACAGACTTTTTCTTCAGTCAATTTCATTCAAAAACAGACCGAGAATATGTACATCGCTGGTGACTTGCATAGACAAACTAACAGCACTACCAAAAAAAGAATAATGTCCATTTTGTAATATTTGGTTTCTCCCAAAATTAACTAATTTCTTCAAAGCCTGAATCATGCCATTAACTTCACAGGTAGCTGTTTTCAAGCTCCAATAAACCCACTGCATGCCACCCACCCAGCACCAAACAGCAGACAGACAAAGTTAGCAACTAGCTGGTGAACATAGTGGCAAGGAATAAAAACTAATGCATAAATTAGTATGCATAAATATGACCCAAATATGACCCCAAAATCAATGAACACAGCTTTAATCACACCTGCGCTTCACCTGCTATGACAAGTCAAAATGGCTACCGTGAAAAAGTTATTTTATCTCGTTAAAAATTTGGCTAAATTCCTAAATTACTCAACAGTAGCAGTAACTAGTTACAGAGTGACATGAAATGTTACATTACACATTACAGCTACTCTTCAACAACTCCATATCCTCCACACTCCCAAGTCGCATCTTCTGTATTTAACAGACCTTGAAATACAACATGAGACACTGTGGCTTAATTAGCGGCCGGCCTGCACTACCTATCAACCTCTAACCTAAGCTAAGCACTAAACTAGCTAGCTAGCAGAAACTCAAACATACACCCCAACTCAAAAAAAACAACCCAGGTGATTTCTGGATGTGCCAGTTGTGTTCTAGACAGAAGAAGACACAACATGTAAATAATAAAACGACTTTTGAGTTACCAGAAGGTGTCAACGTCCTCTTCCAGCAGCAGTTAGCCATACTCCAAGTTAGCCTCCAGTCCCGGCGCTAAGCTAACATATAGCTACTGACCATACAAAACAAGTTATCAGTCACAGTCCACTACTCATTACTTAAAAAAAGTAACCTGCTCACACTACTGTAATGTGTTACTATCTGACACTGTTAGCATGTGGCCGTGGCAGACAGTGACCAGGGGGGTCCGAGTGGTGTGAACCAGCTGTGCTGTGGCTGTCTCCTCTCTCTCTCTCTTGGTCAACACCACGGGCTAGCAGGGCCAGATGCTGGTGTGCCATGCATTGGGGGCTCTGTCAAAACAAGCGTGCAAATTGAGCACACATGCAGACAGCTACATACACTCACACACACACACACACACACACACACGTAGGCAAATAAAAACAATGACACAGACAGAAAAACCCACATGTACACATGTATATGGGTTTGCCCACGCCTAGGGCCGCACGTATTCAGCTCAGCATGTCCAAGGACTCCCTCCCTCTCCCTGCCTTTCTCTCTCTTGGTCTCTTTATCTCTCCCTCTTGTGTCTCCACTCTCTTCACCAGTCGTTGATGTGGAGTTGTTAATTAGCACCGCTATGAATACATTGCCCAAGGATGGGGAGTGGAGAGGGGAAAGCTGTGTGTGTGTGTGTGTGTGTGTGGGGGGGGGGGGGGAGTGCTATTTCTGTCTCATCAGCTGATTACTGGTGACACCTTGCAGAAGACCCGTTCTCAGTTGGAGGAGACGCAAGAAGTTAGAAAAGAAGCAGTCTGTATGTTTTTGGGCAGCAGGAAGTGCTGATGGACTGTTCGCTAACCCCTGCTCCCTTGGTTACTGTTGCTTCGCCTGTAGCAAGCAGCGGCAAATTCACCACTCACAATTCAACATGTTTGAAATGATGCGTCTTCGAGCTCAGTTCAGCTCAGTAAACACGAGCAGGGCTCTCGTTTCCAACCGAGAGCCATGGATTTTGTTGGCTGAAACTGTCGCTAACAGATTGAACTCGCGAGCTGGCTAGCTAAGTTAATGCTGACGCTAAAACTCTCTCAGTTGGTGGAAAACTCCATCGCAATGGAGTTTGATGACTCTGTAAATAGTTTAAGTTTTAATCATTTTTTTAAAAAGAGAACCTTGTAAAGGGGTCTTAAATATGCACATGATGGCTACATACAAGATATAATGCTAAAATGTGCTAATGCTAAAAGCTACATGCTACATACACCAGGTAATGATCTAAGAAATGCAAATAAAGGAGCAGCATTGTTCATGTGTTTCGGGATAGAGCTAGTTAGCCTTTGTATTATAGTACAGAATTATTATTATTCATTGTAACATAACCCTTGGATGGTTTGGAAGCTTACTATAGAAAAACACATTTGGACAAGCGACACAGCAAATTTATGCTTTAATATTTGTATTTCAGTATGTTTCACTTTTACAGTTCAGGATTTGAGGAACCAATGAACTATGATATAATAGCACCTTGGCTCGCACAGGTTGGATGTTCCAGTCCTGAAGGGATGAAACCTGTCACCCCATTAAAAAAGCAGTTGCGTAATGACGTGCCCCCTGTCTTCGGGTACCTGAGGTTAGTTAGCCTGGCGTGCTAATAATCACAACTTACATTGGATTGGAAGATAAACACATTGTTAAATCCATTCCATACATTGTTGCTCTTGTCTTTTTAGATTTTGGAAAGACTAAAATGAAATTAAACTAAAAAAAAGACTAAAATTGATATACCAAGTACTGCTCTTATTACAACCTCATACACATTTTGACATGTGGACAAATCCTAAACTTGACAGACCTGCTGTGCCCAGTTAGGGTTTCTAAGCTCTGTTCAGGGGCAGGCTTTAGCAAACAGTCAATTGACACCAGTGGTTGTAACAAACTGGCATTTTTCAGAGGTTTTGGGCTTTTAGTTGAAAGAACAAAACAAGCATGGTGGATTAATAGTCCCAGCACTCCATGGCAGCACAGTTGAGGGTGTTGAATGAAAAACGTCTCTGCTTCTGATGGAGCTAGAGACCGAGAAGACGGCAGACATGTTGACACACGCTGTGAGGAGGCAAAGAAAGGAGGATTCGGGGGTGGAGGCGGAGTGATCAGAGGAGGTAAATGAAAGGGAGCAGACACAGACAGGGAGAAGGCACGGTGGGGTAAAAAAGGAAACAGCAAGACAGGAAGAGCAGGTGAAGAGTGTGCATACACAATCCCAGAAGTCTTCCCGTCTCAGAAAGAGATGGATAGACAAACGGGTGTCTGCAGGGAGGAGGCGGAGGAGTAGGAGGAGGAGGAGGTGGAAGGAGAACAAGTGAAAAAGCAAAGGATGAACAAAGAGAGCCAAGACGGAAACAAGCGTGGGCCAGAGACCAGCGGAGGAGAGAAGCCGATGCATCCGGAGCCACTCTATAAATACCACTTGAGAAGAGGAGTGGATGATGGAAAGAGGATGGAGTCAGGATGATGGAAAGAGGAAGGGGAGGAAGAAGAGAAGGAGAGAGGGGGAAAGAATAGATAGAGCTGCTCAGGAACACCGGTAATCAGTTTATGAAAGCAGGAACATCAGTAATTTATTGGAAATCAAGAATGAAGTTATGTATCAAAAAAACTGAAAAAAATCTTCATATTCCTGCTGGAGTGTGGTGTGCAAAAATTATGAAAAGAAGATAGAAATAAGGGAAAGGAAAGACAAGAGCAACAGATGGGGGCTTAACCAAACGCAAACACCTTCTTTGTTTTCTTGTTTGCCTGCCATGATGTTGTCCATGACGACTTTTACATATTTGGCTCCCTCCCCTGTCAAAGGGCTATAAAATGACACTAACGTCATAATGCTAGCAGAAATAAAGCACCCAGATGGCCAGTGTGTGTCTTTCTATAGGGCAGCAATTTCTCAAACAATCTGGTCAATCCTCCCTTCCAGGACCCAATGTCACAGCCACGTCTACACCGACTGCTGTAGTCACATAAACCTGCTGGTTTAGTACACAGCTTTAGGGGAGCCATGCTCAATGAAACAAAATCTATTGGGAAACCTAATTTCCAATCCCAAACAAATCTATATCTCCAAAACAACCATATGCTCTGAAATATAGGGTAGGCTAAGTTCTGTCTTTGATTGTATGATGAAGACTTTAGTGTCAAACTAAACTCAACAGAACTTCAATTTCATTCTTCTGTATTTGTTACCACCTGCGCTTCTGTTTAGGGATGGTGTAGTTAGGTGAGTCAGCAGTCACTGTTTGCTGGTTTTATTGGTCACTTCCTTGCTAGCTTTTAATATGGCTAGCCCACACTTGTGAATGTGCAAACAGAGCTGAAGTGGATAAGGCACGTGTCCAGGGGCCAGAATTGGGTTGAACCTCTTTCTTGTCACGTCTCATAGTTGCTGCGATCTGAAAGCTACCCCTTCTGGGGTGGGGTTATACTTCCCCTATTCCCCCGAGCCCCTGTTTTCCCAATGTGTCCTTTAAATTACATTTCGTAGATTCACGATCAAATTAAATGAATTTAGCATGCGAGGCTCTAGGGATGACAGCGCTGGTAAGTCGGTTGGTCAATGCCTTTGGTCCAGACTGAAATGTTTCTTCAACTACTGAATGAATCATCTTAACATTTTGTACAGACATTCATGGTCCCCAGATGAGGAATCCTACTGACTTTTGTGATCCCCTGACTTCATGAGGTTTACTTTACAGTTTTGAGTGAAATGTCTCAACAACTATTGAATGGATTACCATAAAATGTGGTACAGACATTCACGCTCCCCTCAGGATGAATTGTAGGAATTTGGTTGATCCCCTGACATCGTGCACCATAATCAGGTCAAAATGTATTTTTTTAAATACTAAATAATATGGTATACCCATCAGCTGTACTTTCTGTTTGGTGCTAATTAGCAAATGTTACCATGCTAACACACTGAAATAATATGATGACAATGGTAAGCGTTACCTGCTAAACAACAGCATGTTCTAATTGTCATTGATAGCATGTTGACGTTAGCATTTAGCTCAAAATATATCATGGGTGTCATGTGCATCATGCTATTCATATTCCCATGGAATTGAGTTCTTTTTTCAGCACACTGCCACTGTTACTGCTCCATCACTACACAGATTCTGAGTCCTTTTAGCTACATAGCTACATAGCTTTAGCCTTGTCTTCAGCCTGCAGCATCAGACTAAGAAGGCCCTCCCATGGCCAGCGTTTAGATGTTGATAATTCTTTTTATTGATGTTGTGAGTGTTTTACCCATATCTATGGAGCAGAGTGCTTTTTTGGCATGGACTCCCCAGTGTGCATGTGTGTATACTTGTGTGTGTCCATCACTCTATCTCTCCCCTCTCCTCATGCATTTTCCTTTCTTTTCCATTTATATCCCTCTAACTCTTCCTCCATTTCCTTTATTTCTTTCCCTCTCATACCTCACTCATATCTCTTATCTTCAACGCTGTATATTGGATTCCACTCTGTCAAAGCCTAGTAATTGATAAAAAAAAAAATGTTCTCTTTCACATCACTGTATACATACAATTCACTTCGCACTGTCCTCCTCTCTATTTCTTCCTCTCTTAAACACTGAGACCCACACACATACACAAATCACATGTAGTGGACAAAGCCTTTGACCTCACAGCCGGCTGGGTGACGTATAAGCCACGATTCTAGTTGGCGGAGTAGTTACGGAGTAATTATGGGCATCCTCTAATCCCCTCACTCTATCCCAGCAGCCTCGGCAAGCAGCCCACTCCTCTGTTGCCCCCCTTCTTCTTCTTCTTCTTCTTCTTCACTTAATTTTCTGTGGACCCCACCAACCTCCACACATTGTGAGCTACAAAAAAAAAAAGAATTGTTGTGCTGGATTGTTATTGTTGCGAAAGATCCACAGCTAGTGTCATGGTTTATTAATGTCCAAAATGTTGTGCTTGAACACTGTGCAGAATTCATGTTTAGCAATTGTTTTGTTGCGGCAGGAGAGGAGTAAATACATGGTGCCAGTCCATACTTACAAAACACATCTACTAGAAATGCACTTTACAGTTGCTTACTTGTTACCAGAGAAGTCCCGCACACATACAACATTCAGTCTGCAGTTGTATCTGAATCGAATAAAGGTACCAAGCAATGTCGCTACCATCTGACGACAATTTAGCTTCTGGAGGCAACTGCCAATGTTTACTGTTTACTTGCTTGCCAACAAAGCTGGCTCAAATGTGATTGGTCAATACTACTTGTACTACAAATTGACTGCAAACAGAAACAAAAACGGTTCCGATACCAAAATCTGGTCCCTTGCCTCCAAATTCTGCATTCATGTGCAGATATCTGTTTATAGAGATTAGGTACCAAGTACCAGATTAATCCCATCAGCCATAACTGAGACACTTTATGCTTTGCTACTGTGTGATATTGCCTCTTCATAGTTTGAAACATTACCTGCCCGGCTTGACTGTAATACAGTAATGGCACAGTATTTGCCAGAAGAATGATGTTCATTCCTCCAATAGTTTCACTTGGAAGAGCACTGAAGCTGTTCTGGAGGCTCATTGTGGACCCGCACCTTATCAAAGGATAGGTTTACATCTTTTCAAGTCTATCTTAATACACTCAGGACATCATACGCTTTATGCTACTACATGCGTAATAAGGCTTCAGAAGGTAATGCTTTATTTTCTCCTTCAAAAAGCTGAAAGCTGCTCACCGACTAGGGAGCCAGAAAACTAAAAGCACATTTAAAGAAAGGTTATGTGTTTACACAGTATGTTGTGCTCATATATAAACCGTGATTGAATCACACAGAATCTTGACTCTCTTTTTTTTGGGGCTTTTCTATTTGTGGAATCAAACCTGCCTGGCAGTGTTCATATTGTGCTTTCTGAAGGAGCTGTGGTGGGCAAACATTAATTAACTTTAAATGAGCATAAAGAGACACTTTTTGAGCGGAAGCTGGAGTTACTGGACTGTACAAATTTGAGTCCCGTACAGCGTTGTGTGCGGCCGCTCATGATATAATCCCATCACTCCCTCTGACCACAAACACAGACAGAGATGGAAGCAGAGAGGCAGAGCGATGTTGAGAGCCTGGTCAGCCCAAGTAGAATGCATTCTCATTAAACTTTAATGTCGGGGAGGTCTGGGAGCACTAAAGAGGCTACTCACCGAGGCTCACTCAGGTCTCTCACTCTCTTTCTGTCTCTCAACACACTCACTCAAGAGTTCCACCCAGCCCCACGCACACACTGTGAGCCACCACCCCTTCCCACCCTTGGTGCATGTGAAAGGCCATGTCCTGGTTCTCTGTCACATCTTGTCCCCTATGTCTCTTGTCTTACTGTAGCTAATGATTAACCAAATCAGGCCAGCTGTATCAACAGACAAACACAAGGCTGCTTCTCAAAAAGATAGTAAAAGTCCGAAGATAGCTCAGAGGTTTAAGGACATGTTCACTTGTGGTTTTTTTTTAGACAGGTGCAGTTTTAGAATATGCAGGTATGACTTTATTATTTGACTGCATGGAAAAACACACACAGACACCACCGATGTGTAGACAAACTCACGAAAAAATGTGCAAACACACATACACACACACACACACACACACTGAACACACACCCCTCCTCTGGATTCCATTTATCCAGGTGTTGCAGACACACCCGACTGCCTTTGAGTTCTTTTAATTAAGAGGAAAGTGTGCAGATTTAAACCACCACTCTCTGAATACACACACACACACACACACACATATGGAGCACATGGATTCACACTCTCTCCAGCTGTTTGGAAAAAGAGCGGAGGCTGGCAGACAAAGCAACAGGACAAACTGTACAGTGACAAAGGCATTCTGCGTTCCTTCTGCAAGCTTTCATCCGCAGAACGAGAAAACAGCCACACCATCTGGGTCTGTGGTGCATTTCGTGTGCTGCCTCTCATAAGCACCCGCAGCACACATGCTCTCAGACATACTGCATAGACGCTGTGTGTGTGTGTGTGTGTGTGTGTGTCTGTGTGTGTATTTTGAGTGTGTGTTTGCGAGAAAAGGGTATATGTGCTCGTATGAGTGCATGTGCTCACCCATGTAAAATAGGAATGAGCATACAGTACACCTAATTTCTCATTTACATTCAAATTTAGCAAACATTTCTCACTGTAATTAGTGGAATTGAACCAAAACTGAAACAGGTTAACAAGAAAAGGGTTCAGAACATCAACAGCAGCCAGTGAAATGCAGAGTTAAATATTTCAGGAACCGCTTCCAAGTGTGTGCTATTTTCAGACCTGATCCATAATTCAACATTAGCATTTTTTCTCGCAGAAACCTTGACACTCTAAAGTCTGCTCGGGGAAATGTTTCTCTTTATCTCTTAGCTTAAAGATACCAAATTGGGTTTAGTGTGAGTCTTTTTTATTTACTCTGGAGACAACATTCGGTAACTTGAGACAATGCTAGGTGCTACTGCATTTAGCTAGCCACAGTGCTAACAAGCTAAAGTTATCCAGGCAAGAAGAAGAGTGTCTCTTTTAAACCGATGGAAATCATACAAAAGTCAGTGATATCATCTTAGGACCAATGTAAAAACAACAACAAAAAAAACAATCTTAGAGGATATAAAAGACAGTAAGAAGTTTAAACTTTCTGGCTCAAACAATTCGACCCTGCTACGAATTCAATTATACTTAGAGAAACGTAACATTTTGAAACGAGCTTGAAAACAGTCTTTTTTATTATATATGAGTGAAACAACTGTAAGAAGTTGATGTATGACAAAATAAATGATAAATGTAGATTTTAAAACGGCCTAAACTCAATTAGCCAGCGTTACATTTGCAGAATGAATGAAGTTGAAGTTCTTTTTTAGATGACATATTTTTTTAAAGAGGTGGGGCAGGGAATGAATGCATTTATGACAATATGATTTAATACTTGTGTGTACTGGTGGTTGTTAGCCCTGTGTTGATCACCAACTGTACAGTACTATATATCAATGAAAAGAAGCAATAAAGGATTTTTTTTTGGATAACATCTAAAAACAAAGAGCTATCTACAACGAGCATACCAGATGTTTACAAGCCCATGTCTGAATGTTTGATAGAACTGTCAAAGCCAGCCCAAAAATCATGTTTTGGCCCAATGTTTTGGTCAGTTCTTCAAACAAGGCCCAAAGAATGTGTTTCTGTGGTAAGAGTACATCAACACTGGGTCAAATAAACCAGAAAAGATGCCGCTGCACTGCTTTCTATGACTTGAAACTTTGAAGCATGTTACATTTCAGGCCACACCCTGATCGATCGCGATGTCACAGAAGCTGTTTTGCCTATGACAGATGAAGAAAAACACCTAATGTGACATCACTTCTTAGGGCGTGGCCAGAGATGCAACATGCCTGAAAGTTTCTGCTGATTTACCCTGAAAGAGCTCAAACTCCAAAAACCACATTCATTCTCAGACAGCCGTGGACGCATGGCGCTAAACAGATTAAATGTCGCATTATTGTGCATGTGTTAAAAGTGAAACTATCAACTTTATAAAAACAATTACAACATTGTCTATTGTTGAACTGAGCTGCTATTAAATGCCATGCCAAGGACACTGAAGAGTGGCTAAGCTAGGCTAAACTCACATTATGCATATTTTCAAACAGAAAGAGGCACAACGTTTTGAGTTTGTTTTGACACAGTTTGAAGCAGCAGGCATCCCCCCCCCCCCCCCCCCCCCCATTTTTTTGACCACTTAAAGGCAACACAACAAGCTGTGAACACAACATTGATATATTATCACAGCTGCATATTCACACATCCATTAGATACGGAGCAACATTAGCATTTGTTTGGAGTTGTGTTTCTGGCCACCTGATGAATGTAAGTCCAGTATTCACTCTCCTTTTAGCTCCGCTTTGGTCTCCACTTACTCCTTAGAAAACCGCTTGCCTCTTTAGCTGCTAAATGCTCGCTAGCTACTAGCTTTGTCTGTCTGCCATTTTGTGCTGACCAAGTAGCATACATGCAACATACATACTTTTAGAGTTGTTGGGGGGGGGGGGGGGGGGGGGGGGGGGGGGGGTTTGTTGCTCAAAACAGCTTCCGGCTATAGCTAGAAGAGCAATGATAATGGATCAAAACAGTAAAGTTGTGGGCCTCAAAAAAAACAAAACAATAAGCTAAAAGGCACTAAAACGCTCCGCAGAGCTGAGAGGAACTGCAAGTGATAATTCTCTGTGGGTTCACTACTATGAGCCTTTCACATCACATGTAGTATTTTGATTCATTGTCGATATACAAGTATTGATTAGTGCAGCTTTAAGAACAAGTCGTCAAATCCCCCAGAAACGAAACTATCCAAAACTAAGCCCCACACCCAAACAGAAGCCAAGCTGTTTCCTCCTATAAATGAAAGTCTTGACCTTGACCACCAAACTACATTGACCTCTTGGTGGACGGTGGCAGCCATGTCAGACAGCAGACAGGGAGAGGGGCTTCACTGCCCTCTAGATGCACCCTGTAGCCTGCAGCCTTAGGGAGCCTGGTAAAGAGATTAGCTGTGTGTGTGTGTGTGTGTGTGTGTGTGTGGGACCCCTTACAGAAGCTCTTCCCATTCTTTCCATCTCCCCCTTTTTTCTCTCTCTCTCTCTCTCTCTCTCTCTCTATCTCCACCGCTCTAATCCTTAAAACCTCTAAATCCTCCCTCCTCTCCATCCTTCTGTGCCCCAGGTCCTGATCTATTCTTCTGTCCATCTGGTGTCAAGGAGCAAACTCCAGCCAATCAGCACCTTGCGCTGTGCCATAGATCAGAATTTAATAAGCGTTAGTAAGAATAACATCAAAGCCAGATGTGAGTCCCCGTAAATCCAAGGAGTACTACTACGTTTACTTGTTCTTTAGCTCTGCCTTAACATCAACACAAGCGGGTGCCTCCATTGACCACACCCACTACTCCAACATTAAGGCCCTGTGTTGTGCATCCACCCCCGTCTGAAATGTGTACAACCTCTCTCCTCTGAGCGCATCAATATTTTACACATTATTTCTATATTTACATTTTGGAAACCTCACAGGCTCCCAGGGGTGGATGGGAAGAGGTTTCCTGTTGTGCTTGTGAGGAGGATTTTTTTTTTTTTTTTTTAACATCACAGCGTCAGAGAGGTTGGTCACTGCTGCGTTCAGCATTTCGCATGACAGCTCCCCCTCCACTAACATCCTCTGGATTAGGAAGTCAATGGAGGTTTAGCAAGTCAATGGAGGGAGTCTCCGAGGTCTACAGTGTATTAGATGTGGACAAAGTGTTCGCTGTCGGCGCGGTGAGTCAGAGACGGAAGGCCCAGGTGCCGACTTCCCACGGCCTGACCAGAGCGAATGATTGGCCCGGAACCAGGCGCTCTGGCTCAGCAGCACATCAGGACACCTCTGTTTCTCTCATGCTGGAGGTACTCACGACAGATAAAGTCCAGTATCAGTATAACCTTATCGCTGCCAGCTGCTCAGGTCTCAGGCAACGCTGCGACCAGATTGGACAGTGCTGACCAGGTGAACAGGTCTTGACGTGAGGTACAGAATGTTCTTTTTGGATGTGAATTTCCACGGCCGGGGGGGAAAAGCACCGTTGGCTGTTTTTTTATGTCCACCTCTGCCAGTGAAGTTGAATTTGTTCTATAAGTTTCACAGATAGAATTTTATAGCCTACAAGAAACTCTAACGTGTGGTGTCCAAGCACATATTTTGGCTGTAGCAAAATTATACAGAACTGAATTAAGATTGTGTTAAAACAACATAAAAAGAGCCTAAATGGATAAATGAATTTAATTGTAGCAAAGTAAGGAACACACTTTTGGTATTTTTAGCAGCATGTCTGGAATTTAGTGGCCTGATAACGTCATTTCACATTTGACGCAAATGTTGTGCTCAGTGTTACTGACAAAGAAGCCACGGTGGTGGTTGCAAGGAGCAGTTGGCATTTTTCATAACAATCCAAAAAGTATGCCAGCTTAAAGTAGCTAGCCAGCTATGTAGGAAGATGACGTCCCAATTCCCGCCTTCATCAGCCCTCTTTGAATTGCGGAGCCATTTGCTGTGACCGATGATTCAAAGGTCTGGGACCAAATGTAGCTTTGTTGGCCGAGATCATTTGTGTGACAGCAAAAAGACAATAAAGACAAACTGGCAGAAACTTGCTCTACATCTACTGTGTGTGACAACGATGTATATTCAGTGGCTCTGTGACCAAATGAAGCCTTTTAGTGTGTTTTTGTACGTATTATATGAAGCTCTCTATGTATAATTTAAGGGATTCATGTGATCTGTCGAGGACTTTACCATCCATTAATGCCAATAATCTTTTTTGTTCAGGACACACAAAGTCTCAGATTCTTACACCACCATAACAGAGCTCGTTTCTTCTTGAATCGCATCGCCACAAACACGAAATTGTGATTGGCCCGACCTGAGCCAGCTCAGCTGGTAATGTGTCTGTTTATGAGCAGTATATAAGCACTTAATAAATGGTTTATAACACATTATAATGTAGTGGTAAGCAGATATAAGCAACTGTAACTCCTGCTGTGGGCCCCCATAAGTGGAGAATGAATAGAGAATGACTAACAATAAAACATTGTACTGCAAAATATGGATTAAAGATACACATCTGCTCACGACTGCATTACAATGTGTTATTAAGCATTCATTATATGTTTTTGTGCTACTTATAAAGGCTGAATTGGGGGTCTTAAAGTAAAGTGTTTCTATTTATCTGGCTAACTATCATCATATCCACGCAGCCTCTTCCATAACAATCTTGCAATATACAGTAAACATTCGTGACTGCCTCTCCATTATTTCCATATTTCTCTAAAACCCCATTCCTCCTTTGTCCATGGTGTGCTGGTCCCATCAATGATTAGCCAGATGATGAAGCCATTATTGACTGAACCTGAGCCTGTGCCTCATGGAACATTAAATACATCACTTCCTCTCAAGGGCCCCCCCCCACCCCTCTCTCTCGACGCGGCTCTCACCCAGTTCCCCCCTTCAGGCTGCAGTCAGGAAATGAAAACAGCCATTAGAATCGAAGCAAGCCCAGAGTGCTGTAGGAAGCTGCGCGCCTGCTACGCCAAACACCCTCCATTAGAAGCAGGGCCCTCACATGTGCGAGTGCAGGTGTGGATGCTGCTCTGGTGGTTCAAAATTTGCCATTTGCTTGTGGCGGAAACCCAGAGGCTTCAGACTGCAATGTGTCCCAGTCCTTTGTATGAGGCAGCTGTAGCACACCCAGCCCTCACGACAAAACACTGTGATGCCTCTCTGACATCTCACAGTGTGCAGGCAGTGAGTTGAAAGTGGCCTATAGCCAGCTCCTGTCATTTTCCCATAATGCTCCTTTAGTGGCTGACTGTTTCTGTACAGCATCCTCCTGAACTGTATCACTGGTTATTCTCCTACAGCTCAGATTCTTAGTGTTGGGCATCTGATCAACACACAGAGGGGGGGGGGGGGGCGAGGGGGTTGTCAAAGGTGCAACAAGACATTCGGTCTCTTTTCTAATCTGTAACGTGTCCGGTTCGGGCCTGCTAAGATTCCCAACCACACCCCATATCTTCTTCTCTCCGCCGAAAGGGAGCACAACACACCGCCTCACCACCGTCCGTCAGTCGGCCTTATAAAACGGTTTGTGTCGCTCCGGGCCTACGAGCTATAATGTCATTGTTATAGCCATTATTGTCAAAGCGCCCCCCCCCCCCCCCCCCCCCCCCCTCTCTCTCTCTCTCACACAGACACGTTAACTCCGCGGTTGCAAACAAGAAATCCACCCCGATAAAGCCACTCCACGCCTGCATGCGTGCGTAAAAGGAAAATCAGAGCGGCGTTGGGAGGTGTAAACTGAGGGATGGAGGGACGGGGTGCAGTCCCCATTGAGGAAAACGACTGGATGAAGAAGGGTTAATGCTATGATGCTATGATTCATCACCAGCAACCCCCCCCCCCCCCCCCCCCACCCCAAACTCTCTCTCCCCCACCGCCAGCACTGTCACACCCCACCCTCACAGCCCTACCTGTAACACGTTTGACCCTGTTTCGGGTCATCTCCATTGACTGTGACGGTATATTGTTTTCATTGATTGATTGATTCCAGCACCGAGCCTCGTGAGGCTGCCCGCTGTCTTTCCTGGGCTAGTACTGATCTACTGTGCCTTTATATTGGTGGGTTCATTTCTTTCTTTTTTTTTTGGGGAGGTGGGGGGGGGGGCACATCGCCACCCCTTCAAGGCGAACCTGCAAAGTGCAACATGATGGCAGAGCAGATGCATCGGCTAATGGTCCCTGGATGTGCTGGGTGTGTGATGTGGACCACTACACCGGTAACGCAGGGTTGTACCGGGCAGCTCGGTGGTAGAAGGGGGCTCTTTCTATGCGTTACGCGTTCTAACTTCCCCGGGAGAAAAAGGAAAAAAAGGCTGCCCTTACTTTAGCATGGCTTGTTCTTTCTCCTCTTCCTCCTTTTGCCGAGCCATCACTCCCATGATGATCTTCCTCTCCTCCTCGGTGAGATGGCTGAGGTCCGGCAGATCCGGCATGGATGGCGGCACGGTGGGTGGGCGAGGGCCACCCTGGGGCCCCACCGAGGCGGACATCTTTTCCACCACCACCACCACCCCACCTCCACCTCCTCCTCCTCCTCCTCCTCGGCGAGTCGTTTCGGCTGACAGGTTCCCCGGAGCGTTTCCGAGCCACACCTCACGACATGGTCCGCGGGCAGAGCGGCAGCGGCAGCGGCAGCCGCAGCTCTGGCGAGCCGCTCATGGTTGCAGGCACACTCGGTTGTGCTTTTGTTTGTCCTCTCTGGGTGTTTCTCCCACCACGCTCTCGTTGTCGTTCCCCCCCACCCCCCGCCTGCCCGCCTCTCCCCTCCACCGCACGGATTCACGGGGAGCCCATCTCCGTTTTTTCACGCCGGGAGTTGAGTCGAGCTGAGGGGGGCCCCTGGATCACTCGGCTGGTCTGTGGTGCCTCCGCCGTCGTCGGACTGGAGCTGGATGTTAGGGCGGTATCGGCGGAGTCCGTGCTTCTTCTCCGCTCTCTCTCTCTCTCTCTCTCTCTCTCTCTCTCTCTCCCCCCCCCCCTCTCTCTCAGTCAATGGGAACGCAGCCCTCCTTCCTCTCCTCTTTTTGCGGAGGCGCGCTTACTCATGTGAGAATGGGGTCCTCACCATCATCACATGCAAGCGCAGCCTTTACACACACACACACACACACACACACACACACACTAGTATTTTATCCAACACACTCACACACACACACACACACAGATACGCACACAAAGTTCCGAAGTGCACAAGGGGTAGCGTTTAACAGCTATAACCAACCTTAATATCAGATTCTCGCGATACTTGCTCCTTTTCAGTATTTTCGCCAATTCAAATCAATCCCACGCCAAAGCCTGTTAGATGAACTATGTAGTGGCGCTAACATGCACGCCATGAAGTAGTCTGTAGTCTTCAGCCACTCGTCCATTTCAGCACCATGGACAGCAGCTCGTCCGAGCAGACACGTTCCCAAGTCTTCCTCAACACCTCACGCGGCAATATCGGCCTCGTGGCTTTGGGGTTTTTGTACGCATCCAACCGGAAAAACGGGTAATCAGCTAATCCTCCTCCATTTGGCTTACTATAACTATACTACTGCAGAAGCACAAGCAGTTGTGGCACACATCTTGATTATTTATTGATTGATTATTATTATTATTATTATTGGCCTATGTGTTGTTGTTGTTGTTTTGCACATGTCTCTTTAATAAACTCTTGTATCTATTTCATGTGAGGGAGTGTGGCTGTATGTCAGTATGTTTTGAACATGTATGCATCATATGTTTCGCCCAGTCAGCGTGTGTTCTGTGTGTCAGCAAAGCCAAAGCTGAGAGTTGTGACCCTGCCATGAGAAAAAGTCGGATATCTTATGTTATCTTATGTTATCTTGTGTTATGTTCTCTTTCAGTTGTTTTGGGGGGGGGGGTTTGTCATTCCTGCAGGGACAGTGCACATCGATCAACACCACTGTACTGCCCTTTTATCTTATCTTATCTTATCTTTTCTTATGTTATCTTATCTTTAACCCAAGACAGCGACAACAACTTTTTGTTTCGGTTCCACAATTGTGCATTCAAACCAATCGTCAGTCCCCTTTTTGAACTGTTTACACTTTTGTCAGCTGATCTTTTGTCAGGTTGAAGCTCCCTGCTGGATCAAACAGATTCTGTCCAATAATAGCCTCAGTCGGAGCTACTACGGGCCAGCCCCCCCCCCCCCCGGCTCGCTTTGCATTCATATCCAGACTCTCAGGCTATACCGATTCGGAGCTGGCACCGGCTTCTCCCCGATGACGTAATGCCGGGCGAGTGGCTGATTCCATCCAGCAGATGGCATTAACCCCGGCTGCTGCCACCCAGCCTCCGTCAAGTGACGTCACCGAGGTGGTGACTGTACCGTGGTGACGTCAGCTTTCCGTGGTGCAGGATTTTGTCATCATTTAGGTCGTGACTAGGGACCACCAGCCCTGAGTGACACAGTCGTGCCACAGCAGAGCAGATCTTTGGTGCAGACCTCAGACTATAAATACGCCCTGAGTGGAGTCTGCAGGAGGACAGAGAGGCCCTGCTTCAGCGGCTCCTTCCTGAACATTTACCTCTAACCATGCTCACTACAGAATACCTGTTGTGAAATGCCATATGCATGAAAGGTATTATGAAGGTCAGGTTTCAACAACATGAAGCCACACCACACGTTTCAAAAGTTTCCCCACATCCAAGAGTCTCGTCAGGGACAGACAATGACCCCGGAGTCGAGTCAGACCAGCCCATGAAAACACTCACATCTCACAGCCGAATAATGGCGAAATACAGAGAGTAGTTATTGGCTCAAATGTAGCGTGTGTGGAAAAAGAATCCACAGAAACACTTGGAAAGGCTGCAGGTAAGGACTGGACCTCATTCCTCCCTGTAAGCGACACGGGCAGATTCGCCCATAACCCATAACAAGAGTGTAAGAATAAGAATCAAAGTTGTGAGGATTGTTTGTGGAGGTGCTTTTGGTGAGAGATCCCCCCCCCCCCCCCCTTGCTGGATATCAGTGGCTATGAGGCCTTCAATCAAAATCTGCATTTATTAATATCACACCAATATAGTGAGCATTTCTGATGATAGAGCAAAGTTATTTTTTTGGGTTGGGGGGGGGGGGGGGTGTCAAATTGCAGGTTAACGCATTCTCTGCAGTATAATGTTTTCAACAAGTATGCATGTCAAACTAATGTTGAAATGGTGCAACAGCAGGGGGGGGGGGGGGGGGGGGGGGGCTGCGATTTAGTCAGCACAAATGCATTTGAAATAAGGTTTAATATAAGTTATATCTCATTTAAAATAGACACTGAGCTGAGAGTTCATTTCAAAAGTACCACGGAGGGGGGTGCCCCCGAAACCCCAAACCCCATGTGGTACAACCAGAGGCATTGTCCAATGCGCAGTAGGTGATATAACAGTCAAAACGAGATTTGCTGCTGTAACATACGGCCGTCTTGAATATTGTTGCCAACAGTTAGATAAGCGAATGTGGAAAGGCACTGATTGCTGTAATATCCAGTAATGGTCAGAGTCTCTTCTTTGATTGGGTTACATTCTGATCATGTCGTAAAGTAACTGAGCTGCTACTGCATGAAGACGATATTCCCACAGGTGGACGTCTCCATGTCCGAGACTTTAATGAAGGGAATATAGCGACATCCAGTGGACGGATGGAGACACTGCACGTACAGGGAGAGAACACAAACCTCTCCGCCGCGTAAGTTCCTGCGTTCTAGCGTTCTAGCTTCACTTTGCTAACATTAGCTAACGTTTAGCAGCCACACGCACACTAGGCGAGTTTTCCCACGTCATTATTTCGAGAATTTCGAAATCTGGGGCATGGAAAACAGACTCCACTCCCTTTCGCATAAAGAAGGAAACAAATACATAACCCTTCCCCTTTCCTGACCCCCCCCCCCCCCCAGTAAGTTATGTACACTCCCTAAAGCATAGCTGGAAACCCCCTGAGTGTTCAAATGTACATGTCTGAGTATTAAAATAACACAGCAGCAGCACAGCAGGAACCACCTCGTTAGCTTTTTGTTATCTTCTATGAAACAATGAACATTTGGACAGAAAATTGAAAATTTGAAATTGGACACATTAGCCTCTATATAGCCTGCTTTATAGTTTTATAGCTTCAAAGGGAGATGAAACAAGTGGAGGGCAGATGTTTATTCTCTTCAGAAAATGCAAAGATCCCTTTCACAGCAGGACACAAGAAGGTTTGCTCTTAATTTAGAGAGATGCTTTGCATCGACTTCGACTACCAATCATCTTTGTACTGGGGCAACAATTCATTTAACGACAATATTTCCTGAAAAATGCTACATGTAACACCTTTAACATTGTTACCATGAGAGAAATACCCCAAACAAATAAAATGCACAAATATTTTCTATTACTTTTCACACTGACAATCTGAAATTAGACAGGGGTTATTATCTTTCTTTTTTCTCTCACTCCATGTCACAATTCTGCAAAAGTGCATGTCCTTTCTGAGGCCAACAGTGCCACCTAACGGCTACATGTGGTACTTCAGGAGGCAGATTGGAGGACAGTCGCTGTAATTGTTTTCAGTGGTTTTTGGATAAATATGGTGATAGGTGATTCACATTCCTTTTTAAAAATTTTAAAAACATTATACTGGCTTTTGTTTCTAAATGGCAATACAAATATCAGATCTGCACAGATATTTGGAGAGAAATATATTTGATGGATTTCAGACCTGGGTGAAATAATTACATTTTCCCTGGTTATTTTTAGGAGACTTGAGATGGGTGTCAGAAACAGAAAATAAAATACCAGTGGGCCTATTGAAGCAAATTTCTATTTTTTTTAAAAATTATTTGACCCAGATCTGTTGGGATTCCAGTCTGTCTAACTCTTGAGGACCTCTGTGTCCACATCTTCTGTGCGGGACACCACTTTTCCATCCACGATCTCCTCGATCACCACCTTCCTCCTCTGGGTTATGACTGGCTGAGCTGTGGATGAAATCAAAAGCAAATATTTAACCTGTGGTATGTTGCATTTTTACAAGCGAAGAGCCAAAAACACAGTGGGGGACGTAAACTTACGTTTGACTGGAGCCTGTTTTATAGTAGTTGTGACAGTTTTCCTGCAAGATGGACAAAAGTTATCTTTTAGCATTCAAGAAAGACATCATGCAAATGTTAAAAGAATAGTTCGCCGAGAGTTGCTAAATATGAAGCTACTGCCAGCAGCTAGCTTAGCATGTGACAATGACAAAGGTACAAAAACGCCTACCAGCACCTATAAAGCTCACCAATTATCACGCAAGATCTTGTTTATTTATAATGTGTCAATGAGTGGGCTTTAAATGTGCTGTTAGGCGCATTTTGTTACCTTTGGAGACGGCTAGCTGCCCCCCCCCCCCCCCCTTTTTTTTGTGTGACAAACATCTCACTTACGTTACGTCCCCTCCGTCCAGCAGTCTCCTGTACTCGGCGATCTCCAGCTCCAGTCTGGTCTTGATGTCGAGCAGCACCTGGTATTCTGAGGCCTGCCTCTCGATGTCCGCCCTCATCTGGCTGAGCTCGCTCTCCAGGGAGTTGACCATGGCCTGGAGCTGGTTCATCTGCAGGCTGTAGCGGGACTCTGTCTCTGCCAGCTGGCCCTCCAGGGCAGATTTCTGCACGTGAGGGAAAAAAAACCCAAGAGGAGAGATTACTGAGCGCTAATTGCTTGTTTTCTGAGTCCTCTCTCCACTTAAATTGCCTAGGGTGTTAAAAAAAAAGAAAGAAAGTGCAGTGGCAGTTACAAATGGTGACAGACAGGTTTAGTGACTGACTGACTATTTATAGCGTGCATAGTCAAATATGTTGCCATGGTAGTGCATGTTGCACACATCAGAGAGGACCAACTTGATAACCAACAGGTTAGAAAGATTTATGTTGTATTGTAGTGAAGAATGACGACAATATGAATGTGTTTTGCAGCTTCTTCCAGTATGAACATGTGCATCTGTGTGGGATGGGATCTGAAATTACCAGGCTGAGCTGGGACTGCAGCTCAATCTGCAGGGACTGCAGGGTCCTCTTGAGCTCGTTGATCTCACTCCGGGATGTCTGTAGGGTCTCTGTGCTGGATGCCACCTGCTTGTTCAGGTCGTCAAACTGGAAGATTGGACATGAAAATGGTCAAAAAGCACCTCAGGCCATTTGATATTTAGGACACACCTTCATGCAGGCATGAGAAGAGATGATATAAACAAGATTTCATGAGGTCAAACGTAACGCCTCGTTCCCCCTCACCTTGACCTTGTACCAGGCCTCCATTTCGCGGCGGTTCTTGTCGGCGATGCCCTCATACTGAGACCTGATCTCCTCCATGATCTTGGCCATGTCCTCTTGAGGCCTAGCGTCCACCTCCACGTTCACAGAGCTGGAGGTCACTTGGCCGCGCATGGCTGCAAGCTCCTAGAGGCGGGACAACAAGGAGTCAAAGGTGGGGCAAGGTCAGAGATAGAACCCATGTGAAAAGCAAACGTAGGAATGAGACAGGACCCCGAACCCTGAGACGAAAAAGGACTGGAGCACAGTTAAAGCGAGGCTAGGTTACTTTTGAAGGCAAAAATAACACATTCTTCCTGATAAATATGACTTGTTGAAACACTCACTTGCTGCTACAGCCTTACTTGGTCTGGTATGACCAATAGCTTATGGTGGCTAATGTTAGCAAACTGTTCAGCAACATTACGTTGACTCACTTGAATTAACATGTCGATGCGAACCTTCTCAAAGTGAACCCTCATTCGATGTATTTATATATCTTTCATGTTGATGTTCATTTAGAGGAGCTTTTTTTTCCCCAGGAACTAAACAGACTATAAATCACCTGACTATGACCTGAGATGCCTTGTTTTCATACAAGTCCTTGTTTTTTGGCAGCACCCTGAGGCCGCTTTTGAGGTACACAACTTGAAGGCAAGGCAGACAGCACAAACAAGGTTAACATTAGCTGTTGTTTGCACAAGTTGGGAGGCATTTGGCAAATATTTGACAAACCATCTCATAAAAAACTGTTTTAATGTTGTTTTCACCCTTAGCAGTAAGACTTTCCCATAACTGTGATCTGTGAATGGATCTGTTATATTTCCTTCTGGTCATGTAAAGAAACAGAACATCGACAACCATGAGGATACTGGGATCTCACTGTGATGGTGTGATGCTGTTCTTAACAGCAGAGCTCTCACCTCTGCATGGTTCTTCTTCAGGTAGACCAGCTCCTCCTTCAGGCCCTCCACCTGCATCTCCAGGTCAGACCGGGTTGTGGTCAGGTCGTCCAAGACCCTGCGCAGTCCGCCGATGTCCGTCTCCACTGACATGCGCACCGCCAGCTCATTCTCAAACCTGCCAAGAGAAAAAGCACCGTGGCTTAATGTTGGTGCACCCACTCAATTGGTGTTACCACCAAACAATCCAAACAGACGAGGTGAAGCGCCACCAAAAACCGGTTCCACCGGTTTTCTCACTGTGTTGACCATTACACCCCAGTGATAATATGTCCACACAGAACATGTGATGTTAAAATGCATTTTGCCAAGTTCCAGACTCACTTGATTCTGAAGTCCTCTGCTGCCAGTCTGGCGTTGTCAATCTGCAACATCAGCCTGGCATTGTCCTGTGTGGCAGCACTGATCTAAACAAAAAGAAGAAGAAGAAGAAGATAGCACCGTCAGTGGTTTCTTATCCACATACAACACAACCACAAAGATGTGTTGGTGATTCATTCTTTCTACTAGAATGTGGGCTGGCAGGGTTTTGTCAACCACCGGCAGTTGCTTTACCCCTGGGTGGCATCAGACAATTATCACATGTTCTCACCTGAGTGTTAAACTACAGGGTGGTCATGAGAAACAAAAAAAAAAAAAAGAAAGAAGAAGAAAGTGACTTCTGACTTTAACTGTATGTTGCTGCTGATATGAACAGAGAATGACACTGCAGCACACAATATGTTAGTAGTGGTGGGGAAATATGCAAAGAGGTATAAAGGGTTTTCTGTATGGGCTGTATTCTAATCTGTGGAGGATCAAGCCTCCTTAAACTCA
Source organism: Enoplosus armatus (assembly GCF_043641665.1). NCBI lineage: Eukaryota > Metazoa > Chordata > Actinopteri > Centrarchiformes > Enoplosidae > Enoplosus > Enoplosus armatus. Next base: position 7,088,816 of record NC_092181.1, on the reverse strand, counting down.
TGATACACATGAGCTCATTTTTATTTATTTGAGAGTTGTTTCATAGGTCGACATTTGTTGTTGTTTTTTTTGTTACATCCCAATGATTGTTTTATGATTTGAGATCACTTAAACAAGGGGAACAGATAAAGAGCATCGGTTTATCACTTACAACTATGGCTGGAGGTAAGATGAAGAGTTTAAAAGAGGGGGGGGGAAAGAAGTTGATTATGATCATTTGAACATCATTTTACTTCAGGAAAACAGAGGTTATAGTATTAAAAGACATGATGGTCCATGTTTCTGAGGCTGTGTGTGTGTGTGTGGGGGGGGGGGCTTACCTTTTTGCGCAGGTCGATGATGATGGCCTCATATTTGCTGTAGTCCCTGACGGTTGGGGTCTGTTTGTCGTACCACTCGCGGATTTGAAGCTCCAGCTGCGCGTTGGCGGACTCCAGAGAGCGCACCTTCTGCAGGTAGGCGGCCAGGCGGTCGTTGAGGTTCTGCATGGTCACCTTCTCGCTGCCAGAAACGCTGAAGTTGGCGCCGCCTCCGCCGCCGCCACCGCCTCCGCCGCCGCCGCCGCCGAACATCCCCGCCAGGTCGAAGCCGGCGCCGATGCCGCTGGAGGCGTAGGACACCTTGACGTTTCTACCGCCCGCGCCGCCGTAGACGCTCGTACCCCGCCGGGAGCCCGTCATCGTGGGCAGAGAGGACAGGGACATCGCGGACAGCCCAGAGCGGTACGTGGTGCTCATGTTGACGTCTGTTGGGACTCGGGTGCAGCGCTCACTAACAACTTGTCAAAAACAGCCGTCGAAAGAGTGATGGCGAAGGAGACGGTGCTGAGGTGAAGCCCGCGGGATGGCTTTTATAGCCTCCTCCCCGGAGGTGGGGCCGAACAGGTAGGCAGGCAGGTAGGCGGAAAGATGCTGCCGCTCGCCACCATCACAGGTGTGACCGTGAAGGGCGTGGTGGGGTTGGCAGTCAGGTTTACCGGCCGCGATGTAACGGCTGTCAGGGCACATGTCAGTGGAGGGAGTCAGGCATGTGAGGCATTGTTCGTTCAGTCGCCTTTAATTAAGCCTGTCTGACACTAAATCTCAGGCGGAAATATTTGATTGACACTCCTTTCATAGGCAGTCTGGAATTGATCCCAAAACTTCCATGGACTCCATGAGGCCCTTTGTGTCGATTGAATGTGGCTTTTGTAATTACACCACAAACTGACCCACCTGTTGTCTTTGGGATAACTTTAATTACACTGACACGATGACTTATTTAGTCATCGCTTAATCCGCAGAGATCACTCGGTTCATTGCTCAAAAGTACTTGTTCCAGTGCTCCGCTGCCTCAGGCTGCTGCTGCTGTTGCATCAGGTGAGCACTTGTGTTGTGTGTACTCTCAAATATATGTCTCCGTTAGTTTGGATCAGCGATCTCTCCAGGTTCACACTCTGGAGTGGGAATCCTCATGAGTGTGTTTGATGGACATGTTAGCGTCGTGAACCAGCTCAGAGTTCAGACAACACAAGGGATAATGACGGATGAAACAAAACACACATTTCACCAATGCCAACCTACACACAAAAACACAGTGAAGCTTGTGAAGTCAGTGTTGTCAGTGGTGTAGTGAGTGCATGGGTGTGGGGCAAAAGTAATGTAGGCAAAATGCCAGAAGTGCCAGATCCAGCCGTCTGATATGGCAATCAGGAGGAGTTGATTCAGACACACTGCCACTCTGTGTCCCCCCATCAGAGCGGAGACCCACCAGGTGCTCCACCAGAACATTACAGAGAAGTTACAACATGAAATCCTACCATTTTCAAAACTTATCTAATCAGCACCAGAATGCGTAAGTCTTACATTAAACACGTTTACTGTACCGAAGACTGACAAAAATCAATCTTATGCCACTCCCTGCAAGTGCTTTTCCACACCCCCTCCGCAACCTTGGTACAAACAAGGAGAGAGAAGAAAGCACAAATATAGGCAACATTAGCAGTTACACGCTAATGGAACTGGAAAGCGCAGGAAACCGTGTCAGCCATCACATTTTTCAGTGCCCTTGTCCACATGGTATGTCTGCAAAAATAATGCCCATCTCATCAAGTGCTGATTCGGATTTTGCAAAGAGCTCGGCAAGGTAAGGGGATTATGGTGTGTGTGTGTGTGTGTGTGTACACTACAAGAGGGGAAGAAGAACCAACATACACATCCAAATGCTGTTTCATGGGCCTCAGCTGACCAAACAAACTTTACTTTAGATTTCAAAAGGTCTGTGAGAGGCGCCACAACTGAAGAGAAGTTCTTACAGAAACATCTACAGTACCCCACCATGCCGAGAAAACGCATCAACTCCCCTTTTGTTACAAGGGGCGCCCCCTGCCCCACCGCTTTGCCTAAGTAGGTTACTCTAGCTCGGGCAAATTCACACGTGGCCAAATTCACTGTTAACTGAGCCCACACCAATCTGTCAAACAGTGCTTGTAACCTCTGCAGATGGTCCTCCCAAATGTCACTGAAGATGACAACGTCACCCAGGTACACAGCGCAACCAGACAGACCTGCCACCACGCGATTGATCAGCCGCTGGAAGGACCTGCCAGTATCCTTTTAAGTAAATCAAACTTGCTCCCAAATTTGGCTGAACCTACTTGGTCAACGCAATCCTCCGTGAGTGGCGAAGGGAACAAATCTGGTCTTGTGACCCGGGTTAACTTTCCTGAATTCAGTGCATGACCGAAAAGTGGAATCAGGTTTTCTCACCAGTAAACATGGAGATGCCCAGCCAGAGTGGGAGGGTTCTTCTATTTTATTTTATTATCTAGCGCGTATTTAACCTCTTTGTCCAATTGTGCCCGCTTAACACGATAAAAGCGTTGCTTGATTGTTTGAGCACCACCAACACCCATGTCGTGTTCAATAAGATGCGTTTGTGACGGCGGATCTGAAAATAGTGCTGGGTAGCTATTCATCAAGGAAACCAGTTCATTCAGAGTACTAATGGCAAAGACTTTAATGCCTCAGAGTTGATCAACCATATCTGTAACACACCCTCATCCGCTTTTAAATACGACCTTTACTGATGTTGAATCCATGTTTTCATGTGCGTGCAGTCACTTGTTGTGTGTTGGCAGAAATGTGTTTGAAGCCCTGCAAAACAGACCGCAAAGATAATATTTTCAAGATCAACTGTCAGCACAATGCTGCTGATATCTGAGAATGTCTCTTTGTCATATCAAAGTGAGGGTTTCTTCTGTGTACAGTATTTCTTATTTAGTGCTTTTGCGAAATAGCAGTAGCTGCCCAACCCCTAACTGCTCCTAAATGCTATGTGGGAGCCACGTCACTAACCTCTCTTCCCTTTATTTGATTGTCTATGGCTCCTGGGTGTACATACATGTATATACAGGGCCTATGTGTGTAAACTGTACAATGGAGTGAAAAAATAATTAAGTAATTCTTCTTCTTCTCATAAATATTTCAACTCCTGATGAGGTTTTTCCAGCATAAATTAACTTTCTAACCAAAATTCGACAAAAAACACGAATAGTTTCAGCGCTTCTCCCTTCACAGAAAGACCAGAGGTCTGCAATAATAATCATTTCATGCCATGTTGTGGTTTGATGACATCCAGGCAGGGCTGTGTCAGACAGTCTGTCAGCATGTTTTAATTCAAGCCACCTCAACACACAACAGGTGTATCGCAGAAGCTAGTCACAAAAACACACAGCATGTTGCCTGATGCACAAGACTGGGATGTTGCATTGGGATCTGGGTTGGCTGACTACAACAGTGTTTAGATGTTCACAAATATGACATTGCGCTTGAAATGTTTAAGAATCCTTCCCTTTCTGTCCGCTACCAAGCTCGTAATGCCCTACCCACTGTGCAAAAGATGTTCTGAAGTGGAGGTGAGAGTTGATCTTGGCAGCCATAGTGGGACACTCCTGGATAAACAAGAAAACTTCGAAGGCTGCATCTCTTTTTCATAACAGCTGCCAAGCAGCCTTGTTTTAAATACTGACAATCTCTCCAAAACTGAATAGTTCCCATGGAACATGTTTGTTCTCGTTACAGCAGGCATTTATAAAAACATGTCCATATATCATTTCAATTATTTGCAATTACCAGCGTGGACCATGTGAAATGGATCAATTAGAAGTGATTGCCAGGTGTTGTACTGTAGTTAATGGGTGGACACGCGGGTGCTGCCCTTTAATCAGGTGGGTTTTTGTCTTTTTTTGGCTACCTTTCACTTTGCTTACAGTACATGACAAATTTAGGAAACCTTCCGGTAAGCCAGTCCTCTGAGGTAATGTTCACTCCGAAGTAATAACAGCATTGAGCCACTTTTCTCTGGAGGCATTTCATAAGAACTGATTTAAGTACTGGCATGTAGATGCCCCTTAAATCAAATAGAAAAGTAATCAGATAGGCTTCTTTTATATACCGCAACATTAGCAGGGGCAAATGGCTGACAACACAGAAGCTTAAACTAGATTTAAACTGAGGAGGGTTAGCGTTAGACCAACACACAATGTTAAACTATGGGTAGACTAACTCAGGAGCTGAAACTAGCTTAAAGCTGCTACCATCAATATTTTCATATTTACAATCAAATGACTATTTGTAATGTGACAGGGGTCGCCTGTAGTGACAAACCCAGAGAGAATTATCACACAACTCTGCAATTCCCCTCATGTCTACAGAGCGTTTTAGAGGCTTTCAGCTCATTGTTTTGGTTCACTGTTTATTCACAGTCACTGCTGTCATCAGCTACACAGCAAGCTGCTGTTTTCAGAAAAATAAAAATGTCCGATAAACCTACCTAAATCCGACCAGCCCAGGACCAGAGGGCAGACAAAGGTAGTGTCTAGTGGGTAAACATAATTTAGCATTTAGCAACTAAAGAGAAAAAAAAAATTTCTGGGGAGTTTGTGGGGACCAAAACAGAGCTAAAAGGAACAGCTGACTTTCCTTCGTCAGGTGGCCAGAAACATGACTCCAAATGCTAATTTGCTCCATATGTGGAACAACTGTTTCATAATCCGTTCTATGACATGCTTATATATCAACATTGTGTTCACAGCTTTGTTGTGCTGTTTTGTGGCCAAAAGATCAATGAATGCAGGTTTAAGCTGGATGTAGACTGACAGGTCTTTAATGATTTTTAATAAAAGGAGATTTTAATTAGGGTTACACTGACAAAGGACATTAAACCAGCTATTGCCTGGCGATGATTTGAATGCAGATAAATTTACAAAAATCTATAGGGTTCTGAGATTGATTAAAAGGTAAATTGTCGTCAGACGATAACCAATAGATCATATTTACATGGCGGCCATATTCCTCTGATGTCACGCACAGGGTGATGTTAACATTAGCTAGGAAGTGGTTGAATGCTAACGTTAGCTGTTGTCAAGTGGTGGCAAAAAGGTTATCAAGTATGTTGATTTACCTTGAAATATGGCCCAATGTTCATCCGGATTTTCACTATCTATTGTCTTTTCAGTTGCTGATTAATTGGCAAGCAATGAAATGATCAGAAGAAAATGGCCCCCATGTGGTCTGTGGGTTCCAAGATTTCTTTTCTGCCAATGCGTTCCGCCTCTTTTGCTCTCCACAATGATTAATGAATTCACCTGCATGCAACCAAAAGGCCGCTCAAATGTGATGATCTGTTTCTAGAGATTAGTTTCTGTGTCACTGTACACCGCCTCTGCTGAAGAGAAAGACTTGTTAGTCAAAGGCTGTTCCGACATGGTAATTTGGGTTCATCATGTTGTCACATTATCACAAATTGGCAGGTTAGATAAAAAAACAAAAACAAAGTGTCTCTTCTCAGTTTACCTCATACCCACACCCCATCCACCAGCCCCTGTGCTGACCCCACCAAACGCCAGTAACTACATCCAGTGCATGGCCCTGACTTGTTCGGCTGTTTGAAATATTTGCCCATCCTTGTTCTACATAACGCTGAATGACAGCATTTTGGCGCTCCTAATGTAATTGTTTTGTGAGAAGCAAGTATTGTGTAACCTTAAGGTGCTTTGCAAAATGTCAAACCAATTATGTCAAGGATAATAGTTTTTCAGGCCCTGTTGCAATACTTCTTTTTGAATATTATGCAAATATTTTATGATACTGACTTTTATGTAATTGTTCTAGAGTTTATAGATATAGTATAAGATCATCAAAATGCAATACACAAAATGTGAAACTCCATTTACAATAAGCTTTTCCCTCATTAATATATAAGAACTACAGTGCGGTGGCACAAACCAGCATTCACGATGGAGGCCAATGAGACATTGTCATCTCCTGAATTCTGTCTCTGTCCCTGTCAATCAGGAGGTGCCGCCCGGCCCGGCTCATGTATGTGTGTCAGAAGAATCGAGCTGCTCCCTTCATTGCATAGTTGTAAAAAGAATTTCTCTTGTCTGTCACGATTGTCTTTTTGACTATAGACTATGAAATGTATGGAATGAGGTGTGTCTGGTAGTCTATCAAAACAGCAACCCCATAATTCTTCAGAAGTCTTGGGTGTGGATGGTTTGGTTGATAGAATTAAAAGGGTAATGGAACGTTTTTTGGCTGAAAATGTGCACGTTCTGATACTGAGCAACATTAGGATGGGCCTATTGATTCTCGGACAAACAAACAAAAGTGCTCTGATGCTAGCCAATCTGAATCTTTTGTATATTTCAACTGCGCCGTATCGTTAATGAGGCCTCAGGAATGTATTTCTTGGTTTACATAATATTAAAGCAGCACTTCGGCCACTTGGGGCTGTAACAAGCTGTTAACACAACACTGACATATTATCAGCTTTGAAGTTGATACGGCGGATATGTTAGCAAAACCCTTGCCAATTTACACATCCAGCAGACACTGAGCAACATTAGCATTCATTTGGAGTCGTGTTTCTGGCCACCCGATGAATGAAAGTCCAATAATTGCTCTCCTTTTAGCTCATTTTAAGGCGCCCACAATACTGAGAAATATAAGGCCTGATGAAAGCGGTGAGACTAAACTAAAACAGTGAAGTTGAGGGCCAGAAAACCAAAACAATGAGCTGAAAGATGCTGTCTGTAGAGCTGAGGGAAACTGTAGAGTTGGCTGATAATTAATAATTAATAATAAAGTCACCAGGAGCGACCCCTTACACATTACACTTAGTTATTTGACCCGTTGTTGGTATAAAAATATTTATTTAAGTGCAGCTTTAAATGATACAAAGATTAATAATGATTGTTTTCAGTTGAAGCATAAATAATGAGCGCTTTAATGAGAGTTTGACAGGTATAAATAAGTCCGGAGGGTCGCAGGTTGAGTGATTTGGTATTCTTAAGACCTTCTGTTGTTATAAAAGCACATGAAACATGCCTTAGCTGAACACAGCCCCTACAGCAGAGTCTGCTAAAGAGTTTATGTGAAGATAATCCCTTCTGCGGTTTTGGATTTAAACCACAATACCTTCCAATCCTGAACTCGAATGGCTTGCGTAATGATATCATGTACAGACGAAAACCCTCCTGGCGTGGATTTTGTTTTATAAATGTTAGAGGATGGATCAAAGCCATTGTGTGTTTTTATAACAGGTGTTTCTCTTTTGTTTTTGTGCGTCAAACACCTTTAGTAAAAAAGGCTTCTTGTACAGAAAATGAGGGATCACATGAGAGACGATCAAAGAGCTCCCAAGCGCCCACCCGTGAGGGGAACAGAGGCAGAGGAATGTAAAGTCACAGAGGTCAGGTACATGAGGGAGCTATTAAGACTGTTCAGTGTTCAATCCGTAATCTGAGGCTTGTTTATTTTCATTTCCATGTAGGCAGTGTCCACCGCTGTAGCCCCCACCTCCGCTCCTGAAATTTGACTAACAAGTCACTACCTGCTTTTCCCTGTAGCCCTCAGTTGCGTGGTTCCCCTGACCAAACATTCCTGTGAATGTCGTGCGAAGAAGGCTATTTCTTGGATCTTTGTGGGAGCAAAGTGACAACTGAAAACAGGCTCGGTGGCATTCCCTGTTTGTAGTCACAGCAGAAATCATCCGTCCCAGACGCTCAGAGCAGAGCTGCCTGCAACGCCCTGACAGGTGTCGTTTTCCAGGATTTTGACTGACGACATTAGTAATCATCATCATCATCGCTGTTCTCTTGCCAACAGGAGGCCACATTGCTGGGAGGGCGTGGGAGTGTGATGGCGGTAAGTGTCCCAGCGTTAGTCAGCGTGCTATGTGTGTCTTTAATTATTAAAATTGACATTAACATTTTTCTCTCTTCCCACACATTTTCCAGCTTTACTGTCCCATAATGGACATCTTCTCCCTCTCTCTCTCTCTTCATCTGTCACCCTTTCGCCCTCTTCATCAATCCATCCCTCCCTTTTATGACCATACAGACGGATGAAATCCACAAACTGTCAGCAAAACCACATGAGAAAGTCAGCTGGCTGCTCCTCCTCTGACGCTTCTCTGCGGAAAGAATAGAAGTCTAGACAGAGACAATATTTGTACAGTGGCTGTAGCAGATAGAAGTGCAGGGTCCGTTGTCTGTATTAATGATCCCCACATCCTGCCTCTTAGCAAAGCAGGCTTGTTTACCCAACGGAGAAGTCATCTGATCCTCAGATACGGCATTTGCAAATTTACAAAAGTGTCTCCTTGAAGACAAATTACAAACACATTAATTAAGATGAACATGTATTTTTCCTAACGGTGAAACCATATATCAACATTGATTCAGATTTAACTGTACCATTCACACTTAAAGCCACAGTTACGGTTAGTAGTAATAACTAATGGTACTTTAAAGTATACAGCAGGCTTGTTTTTTGTAATGCAAACGCTTAAAGGGAGACTATTTAACTTTTGAAAGAAGTAAATAGCGTGTTCTTCCTCAGCGTAAGCAATTAAACGCACTATTACTCAATATTACGCACTTTTGTTTTTTTGTGCCGCCTCAGTCTCACTTGGTCTGGTGAGACCGGTAGCATACGGTGGCTAATGTTAGCTAATGTTAGCAAACCTAAGATGAATATTGCTGTGAAACTGACAATACTAGTTAGTTTACTGACTTTACGACTCACTTCTCTACTAAGGCCCATGCATCACACCAGTTTTTGAAAAGCTGACATTTTGCGGTAGTAAATCCACACACATTTTTTGTGCCAAGCTGAATTTTGGTGAACCACAAAATGTTACACTGTACGCAAAGGAATAGTTTGCAGACATTTATGAGACAGGGAGTCAACGCCGTCTTTAATAAACAGCTTGAAACTACCTAGCTAGCTTTTTTACGGACAGTTAGCAAGGTTGGTAGCTTGGAGAACCAGTCTGACCGACGAGCGTTAGCTCGGTCTCAGCTAGATAGCACGTTAGCTCGTCAGGCTTATTCGACAACTAGCCCTGCTAGGTCATTACGTCACTAAGCTTCTAGCACCACCTTTTCCCACAAAGACGCACGTATAGACTTTGCTATGACACTCTCCGGTGTGACCAGACCAATATGCCGCATTTTAGCATTTCGCCTGTGATTTCTCACATAACACAGTATCAGAAAGCATCAATAACTTAAGTTTAGTTGTTGTATGGTGTCATCCCCCCATCCCTTCCAAGGTCAAAATACATGCATACCTACATACGTGTATATATATATTTAGCCAACGACGATCATATTAAGTAGGGTGCACATGTTTAAAAAGACATGAAGGAGAGCAAGAAAGAGAGAAAACATACGATGTATTTGTATAGACCGAACCAGACTATGAAAGTTCTCTGTTTTATGGTGTTATTCTGTGCTTTAAAAATACCTGTCAGTCAGTTGGGGAGTCATACCAGGCTACTATCTTGTGTTCTGATTTTTGTTGTGATAGTGGGCCGAGCCGTTTGTTCACATATGGATCACAGCTTGTGGCCTCAAGCATTCAGTGGAGTCTTCATGCCACACCCTTAGCTTAGCCAATCATACATCTTATCATAACACCTTAAATATTTTCAGTACAGTATTGATGTCGGTGACGATGTCCTACAGTCTGTCTGCTGGTTGTATAAAAGAAATATATAAAAAATATAAAAATTCCAGAAGCATTAAAGCCTTAATGTGTCTCTGCTGAAATACAGGGCTGTAGTTGTGCCATATCAGTAAACATTGTCTCCAAGGAAATATTGAAGCCACATTCTAATATTGAGAAGATGAAACCTTTGGCCCAGACAGACACGAACACTCAGTTATTCTCTAAAACCAGCCCAGACTGTTATTGAGCAAGATGTAACTCTGCACAAAGTGTGTATTACATGACTTCAGTGCAGTTTCACATTCATTATAGCCCATGTAAAGGTAACCTCTTATTAAAGCACCACTCAAATACACACATGCACTCACACACAGGTCCTGTCGCTGCCTGAACATTCCCCCCGCAGCTTGTGCTGCTGCCTGTTTGAAAGCGGCTCAGTAATCCTGGATCAGAGAGTACAAAGGGCCCCAGAGTGCTGGTGATGTAAGCACAGTGTCCAGTCAGTGCTTACCCCCCACTGCTCTCTCCCCTCACCCACATGCTGCCTCGGGGGTGGGGTGGGGTGGGGTGGGACAGAGAGGAACATCCCTGTCGTGGCTGACCCTGAAGACTCACAGGCGGACGCACAAGCGGTGATACTGGCAGACTAATGGCAGCCTGTCTGCTCTGTCTCAGGGGCCTGCTGCTGATGACCCGGGACACAGCGGGAAGGAGGAAGTGTTGACCAGCTCGCTGTAGAGGAATGTGGCTAAGCTGTGGGGAGTGGGGGATCGGATCAGTGTGACCAGGTGAACGGACCGAGGGACTATTGCTGCCTCGTTACTACCCGTACTGTGCCTTATTCCGTGAAAGGCCACGTTGCCTCAGGTGAGTATTGCTGGGTAAACATTTACCTAGTAAACGCCTCTGGCAGCGTGTGATCTCAAATGGGTGGTAGACTGTTGCTGTCAAAGTTGTAACTTTTATGACTGCGTGTATGCATTCTGCAAGAAAGCCAGTAAGTCTGTCAGTTGCGTACTACCTGAATGTTTTGGCCATCATAGGCACTGCCAGCTGTGCTGTGCCATTTGACTCTATGGAAATATCAGCGGCTCGTCGTGTGTGTGTGTCTGTAAACATTTGGCTGGGCACTCTCTCAGGTCTCCATGGACTTGCTGCAGGACTCCAGCCACACCATGTTGGGTCTTAACACCCGCTTGAAGGGCTTCCTGGAGCAGGTGAACAGGCTGCAGGAGGCCAACCGGCGGCTGGAGGCTCAGATAGCCGACTGGGGCGTCAGGAGCACCTCGCGCTCTCGCGACTGGTCCCAGCAGGAGCAGACTGTCAAGGAGCTCCGCACCCAGGTCAGTCGGTTTTTAATGAGATTTTCTTTTAAGCTATCAGGTGACCATTTGGACGATTAAAAAGTGTTTGAAAGTGCACAGCTGTTTGACAGACAAAGATGTGATAGTGATGCAGATGTGCCACAGGCTTATTTCCCCTCCGGCTTTATGATTGTGCTCCATCACATCAGCTCAAGGCCATATTGGCTGGCAGACAACAGGAGCAGGTGTGTATAATCAAACAGCAAGGACTGCAGTGACAACGGAGACACAGCCGATTATAACTGCGTGCAACATCATGTCAACAGCTTCAAACACATGTTCACTTTAAGACAAGGTAAAGTGGCTTTAGGGCAGTGGTGCCGCCCTGGTTTCAAGACAGCCGCCCCAGTGCTGGCTGTGTTAGATAGCGTATTAATTGATTAAAACCACCATATAACAACAGCTGTTTTACACTCATAAAGTTGCTGTTGGAACTTGATATAAGGACTGACAGTGTATGGTGGCTAAACATGAGTTTGACTCTATAAAGGTTGCAAATTGCTGTTTCTTAGTGTTCATTTATTAGTGTTAGTTTATTAGTATAATTTTCATGGTTAGGAGAATCAGCAGCCTCCTCTTGATGTATGAAAACCTTTTCAAAACCAACTGGAAACTCATTTGTCATCAAGCAGAAAGAAACTTGAGGGCAGTGAAATTGCTTATTTTAGTGTAAATCAGTCCTTTGAAGGATCTTTGTTTTGAAAAATTCATAAGCAACCAAACATGTAAGTGCTCAAATTCCACATCAAAACCAGCTTGCAGAGGATTAGAAGCAGACATGTGTGTCATTGTGCCTGGATCCGAGCCAGAGAGACACAGCAAGAACGTCGTACACGGGAAGAATGCGGAACTCTTTATGACTCTGAACGCCATTCCACTCAGTAGACCATTAACGCCAACCGTTACGGTGATCTCACATGACTCCACTTGATGGTTTTTCAACTGCTCCCTGGCTTTAACCTCACTTTCCGCATGAGTAGGTCTCACTGACAGACACTTGAATGACTCAACTTGTTTCTGGTTGTGTACCGCGTAATCCAGCTCGTCTCCAAAGAGTTGCTTGTGCTGCTGCTCCCATGACTGTGACAGGCACAAGAGCAAACTCTGCTAGTGTCATTGTTGACTGATCCAGGGAATGCTTTCATGTTAACATGTAGGATTACTTTGCCATTTATCCTCTTAAGAACTGTTTATATTATCTTTTCATTTGCAGCACAGACTTAATGATGGGTAATCAACTAGTAATTGAGATCTTGTTAGTATACTTATTCACTCATCTCACAGGGGCTCAAAATTGGGAGGTATTGAAACATCCACATAATGAGTTTATTATAATGTTTATGGTGTAAATGTTACGGAATATTCCATGTTATCTTTGGCTTTTCTTCAACATGGGTGTGGCTTGTCCTGAAAGTGTTGCACTCATAAGACAACAAAGGGAATAAGGGTGTGTTAACATGTGAATGTGTCTGATAAAAGACAAGGAGCCACCTTTTTGTACATGGATTCCTCCACTGGAGCTTCAGAACACTTTTATCCGGGCAGCTTTGTAGCCTAAAGAGTGAGAATCAAATTGTACACTTTGGCCATTTTTAGACAAGCCTCTGTACAATGTAGCCACTGCCAGTGCGAAATACGTAAATACAGTAGTTTATTGGCTGTACTGTGTAAGATGTTGGCTTTATTCCATGCACTGTATGTACATACGTCAGCACTGATTGACTGTTTGAGCCCAGAGGTGAGGACAGGAGAGAGGAAAACTTTGCACAACGCTGATTTGTTTTGAACATAGGTCCCGTTGTTACTTGTTACACATTCATCCAATCAGATGTGCCTAATTATTAATGTCATTAATATGTATTCTTGATATATTATTGTGATTACAATTTTCCAAAAATACTGTAATAATGACCTCATCTCATGACACTCCATGAATACTTGATTTTAATACAAAAGTTGTGGTTTGTGCGCAATCTTTGGCTCATCATAGCTTTTTTTGTGAGGTGATGAATTTAGCGAGATGCAGGTACCCCCGTCAATAAAGACAGTTCACTTGGCAGTCAGATGTGCTGAGGCTTAATGAAGGAGACCATAGTGATTCACAATAACAAGGAACACCAAAACTAATGACGGAACAAGTTTGTCTTGGTGTGCCGCTAGCTTGTTTACACATGAGCTCTGAATGCAAAAAGGATTTACTTCAAGGCTATTGTATAATAATTACAGTTTATGTGATACATTTGAAATATTTTAATGTTGCTTTTGTTTGGTTTCAATCATAGACTGTATATAAAGATGGACGGTTGCCAAGTCCTCCCACTCTACAAAAATGAAGCCAAAGTATCCCGGATACGACCGCTGCCATCTTGCACTGGTGACGTCATTTGTGCTTGGGGGGGTGGAGCCACAGTATCGAGGTCCCGCCCACATACCCACCCGACCCAATCGCAAGCATACCTCAGTCAATCACAGCTGTCAATCATGACGTTTTATCCCATTTTATAGCATCAAATAACGAATTAAATGAATGCTTGAACAAACATCAGCGTGATAAGAACTTCCTAAAATGACAGAAACCATCTTAAAATGTATTTGATGTGTACTTTTTTTTTTGATGTCCCATCCGCTAACATGGAGGGGGCGGGGTTTATGACCTACACTGCAGCCAGCCACCAGGGGGCGATCGAGATGTTTTGGCTTCACTTTTGGGGAGCTGTCATGTCGTCCATCTTTATATACAGTCTATATCAATGTTGCTCCTCCAGTAGTCCTTTTTCACAGAGGACATATTGACATGTCACAGTGGGAAAAGCACACGTGTAAATCATACAATGAATGATGGCTGAATTCCATCTAGCTGCTCTAGTTTCAGGGACAGAGCCATCATTAATGTTATTAGTAACATATTCATTCCTACTATGACAAGTCAAAATGTCAAAATGTCTGCTGTGAAAAAGGCCTATTGGCTTATTATGTAGAGCTCTGAAAAATAACACAGTATAAATATACACGACCTCATGTAAAGAAAGTCTTATACTCCTCTGATTTAGTCGACATCTCCCAAAAGCCTCAGCCCACTTCACTTCACACTTCACCAACTTCCATTTCCACAGAAAAAAGTCACTGTGACAGCTGTGGAATTGCATTTGAATTGCTTTTTGCACATTCATCACTCTAATCTTATGTTATTGTATTTTTTTTTGTTTTTGTCAGGTTGGTAGACTACTGATGGAGAATGCCCAGCTGGCATTACAGTCCGACAGCATGAAGTCCACAGCTGCTGCCATCCAGGCCAGGTCAGCTGTATTTGGCTGTAGTTTTCCTGAAAGGTCTAACGCCCCTCTAACTTCATCAACACAGTCCAGGGCTTATTGATGAGTAAATTAGGCGCCAGATCACATCCCATAAACATAGTACACTCATTCGGACAGTTTATGTCCAAAGTGATCAGGTACAGAGGAGAGAAAATACCTTTTTTTCTATCTTAATTGGTACATAGTAACATAGTAACATAGTAATACATGCTAGGAGGGAATGTGGGGTTATCATTCCTGGCCCATAAAGGCATCAATACTAATCATAGGTGTAGAGTAACTACCAAAGACGTCCTGTTTTCATCCTGCTGCAATGCTTTTCCAGCCCTCTGTTATCTAACTCAGGCCGGTTCCCGTTCCTGTGAGCCAACCTGCATACAAATCCAGGCCGGGCTTTGTGCCGCGTCAGCACTTTCACTTATGTATTGATGCAGAGTGACACCAAGCCAACCCCCCCCCCCCCCCCCCCCCCCCCCGACACACACACACACACACACATCCTCCACTGTCAGCCATTAACCCCTGAAGGACAGCGGCGACACACCACAGCTTGACATAAATATAAATGTTCTATTTATAGCTCCACCTGATGTGTCTCCTGACTAGCTGAGCGTGAGTCTGTGTGAGACTCTGGACTTTATGACACACTTAAATCGAGATCCTTTTTTTTTGTGCTCTTAACTTGATGTCTGCAACACCCTCTCCTTCTCTGCCATGCACCAAAATGGGATCTTTCAGCTAAAACCACAATCGTCAACCCCCCAGTGGACACTAAGCTATTGTTGGGATCCCCTTTTAAACAAAGTCAAACTGGGCATTTGGCGAGACTCGATCTGTTGCCCTCAACATGAATAAATGTGTTTTCTCCGGCCATTTCACCCTTTCCTCCCTGTGTTTATATGAGGTTTTTACGTAATTGATGTCTGCCACGGATAAATGATTAACAGGCTCAGCAGATAACCTTGGCTGTTGACATCACATCGTAGGTGTGAGACGGAGGAGATGAACACCATGCGCCTGGAGCAACAGGTGGCTCTGCTCAGGGAGTCGAAGAGGAAGGCAGATCAGAGCAGCATGACGCTGCAGGCAGACCTGCGGCGCTCCATGACAGAGCTGCAGGGGATGCACCAGGAGTTTGAGGTCACTAAATGTACTGCAAATGCCTGTCATGACATCTTTATTCTTTCTTTTCCTTCTTTTTTCCTTCCAGCTCATCTCTGTCTATCTTTCGTTCTGATGGTGCGTCCATCTGTATCACACTCCGACCTTTTTCATTTCAATGTACCCTTTATTTATCCAGGTAATAAAAACAACATTTTCCCTCACAATGACAGCCTGACAGTACAGTACATGTCTCTTCATAAGATTGGGAGAAAATAAGCATAGCCACATACCCGAACAATTAAATGATTAAATTGACAGCCCCTTCTGGAATTGAAACCTTCCCAGCATGCTAACATTAGCATGTAGCTCAAAGCACGGCAGGGCACAGCACAGCCTCACCGAGCTGCCAGCATGACTCTAGACTGTTGGATTTGCTTTGTACAGCACTTTTCTGAAAATGCGATGCTGTGTGATTTCTAAAAGGACACATGAGTGATTGACCAGAAGCTATGAGGTAAGATCTGTGAGGATCCGTATGTCACATAACGTTTTGCCAACTTAGTGTTTGTACTAATTTGGACCACAGAGATAGAGGGAAAGGACATCTGGGGTGCTCTTCTTTACGCTACACGACCCAGACCCTGACTAGTGGTTTTGCACCAGAAGAGTAGATAAAATAATGAAGTATGTATAAGATGCTGTGTGCAGCCATTGCTATTGTTATTAGAACAGGTAAACTATGAGTAGCCTGCTGTACTTTCACTTACAGCCCTGTGTGTGTGTGTGTGTGTGTGTGTGTGTGTGTGTGTGTGTGTGCAAGCATATGTGTACATTTGATTTGTCAGAGTTGCGCTTCACGGTATCTAAGGATTCCTCGTCCCTTTACTCTGACCTCATCCACCCCTCCTTTCTCCTTCCTTTCTTACCTCCTTCTTTTTGTTTTCTCATTCCTGCTGACTAATACCCCCCCCCCACCCCCGCCCCCCCCCAATCCTTTCCAGTGTCTTTTCCTGCATGCAGATGCACACACACATGCTCACACACACGTATGCTCACATGTAGGACTGATTCTCCTGTTTCCTCTTGCCTCTGCATTGCGTGGACTATCTCACAGCCCCCTGCCCCACACACACACACACACACACACATCGCCCTTTTTCTCCTTTGCATTTATTCACAAACTAGTTTCATCTCCGTCTTCGTCTTGTTTTTCGCTTGTATCTCTCATTCTTTACATCATTCACTCTCTTTTCACCCTTTCTCTGTCTTCCTCTCTCTCTCTCTCCCCCTCCCTCCCCCTCTTTCTCCCTCTGTTGGCTGTTTGCAGGCAGCCCAGACTCTACAGCTGCAGCGGGCCGACTCCTGCGATGCTCTGTTAGAGACGGCCGCAGCAGCAGCAGCAGCAGCAGCAGCAGCAGCAGGAGGGGAGGAGGATGGCACAGGGATGGAGCTCACCCAGCTCCTCAACCGAATCAGAGCGCAGTGCGATCAGAGCAGACTTCCCGGCCCGGGCGAGAGACACCTCGTCCTGGGCGCTGTGTCAAATCCACTCCCAGGCTTGGTCGGGCCTAGCCGCTCTGGAGCAGCAGCAGCAGCAGCAGCAGCATCCAGGACACACGGAGGGGCTCTCAGCGAGGTACGCATCCACTCCTGCATCCTCACTTTTTTTTTCTATGCCGCTCTCATGTTGTTCCTGGCCCTCTGCCAACCAGACACACCCTCAAGACCAACTCCAGGCTGTCCCGTAGGCAAGGCGGATTGATGTTTATGCTGGGCTGGAAGTAAATGGTTAGCAGAGTGTTTGCTGACTGTGGTGAAAGGCTGTAGGCTTAGGACTCACCATGCCTCTAACTCTTTTTCTGTGAATGTGTGCATCTATCTATCTGCCTTCTAGTGTGTGTTTTTGTGTGAGTGTCTCTGTCCTCTGTCTTCTTTTTTGGTTATTATGGGATTATTATTAAAAGCACAGTCTGGGTGCCTTTTATTATCCCAGTGTTCCTGTGCCACAGGAAGCACAATGACTTTGGTCTGACAGTGATAATAAAGTGCCTTCACCAAAGGGCTGCACAGTACCACAATGCTAAAATGGAGCAGGTTTGATGAAATGCCGTCGTTTACATCAGACCTTCTCTGACTGTCCCACTAAAGCGACTGTTACACAATGCTGCAGTCAGAAGCCTACATGATCCATAATTATCATGGGTGGTATTTGAATTTAAAATAATGCACTTTCTGAGAAAAAGCTGCTATACTGGACATATTAACATGCAACCAGCCAGCTAAAACAAAACTATATGACATCCATCATCATTCTCAGTGACTCTTTTTTAGACTCTTTTTAAATCTAAATTTATTTTATGTTTGTTGTAAACAAACAAAAGTTATGTTTATGGTCGGTGCAAAGCGCATTGTGTGTATCCTGTGTTGGGTGCATTTCATTGCATGAAAGCATGTGCGCTTTGCAAACAAAACGGGGGCCCACTCGTAAAAAGACATTGCTCCATAGCACCACGAGTGGTCAAAAGCTCCCCAGAGTGCTTTTAAATTGCTCAGTTTATAATAGAAAATAATCGAAACTTTGAATCAACAACAATATGTAAAGATGCACCAGTAGTCTGTCAAAATCAGACCAAGTACTGCACCTAAGAAAAACTTTAAAGGTACTTCCACTTGATGCTATTTTACACTTCTACTTCATCACATTTCAGAAATATTGTACTCTTGAAGCCACTTGTTTTATTTGACGGCTACAGTTACTAGTTACTTTGCAGATTCAGATTTTACATGCAAAACATATGATCAACAAATAAGATGCGATGCATCTTTATAGATTATGAAGTAGCATAAATGAACTCCACCTCGACTGCACTAACTACAACAGTAAGATGCTGCAGTACATGTTAATCCCGTAATATAATATATAATAATATAACACTGTGACAGGAGCCATTCTGCATAATCAGCACTTTAACTTTTGATTATTCAAGTACAATTTACTGGTAATACGTCTTTACTTTTACATAAGTAACATTTTGAAAGCATTACTTTTATTCGTAGTATTCATACATTGTGGTATTGCTTCTTTTAGTTGGTAAGTACCTCTTCCACCCATGAGAAGACAGACGGAATAATAATTCCCTTGCCTTTGACATCCAACTTTATCTAAGATGAGGAATCTTGTTGGCCAGTGTTATCAGTAATGAAGTGGAACTGATGTAGGATCATCTCTCTGCCTACATTTGCTTATCACATCATTTTCCTATTATTAAAATAGACTTTATGCATTGAGACAGAAAATGAGAATCATTGGAGTAATAAATTAAACAGAGAATAACTACTGTCAGAATATTGTCATAACTGTGCTGAGACAGCTCCACCGCTTGGCTGCATTTGAAGGGGGGTGAGGACGGAGGGCGTGAAACGCCTAACAGTTGTACAGTGTGTCAACACAGCTTGTGGAGATGTGTGTACACACAGGCCTGGGTATCTGCTTACCTAATCTGAAACGCACACTACCAACAGCACCACCTGTGGCTGCTTCTCCTTTGACTTTCTGACTGGGTGCCAATGGGAAAGAACTGTTGCCCACAAGGTGTGTGTCTGTGTGTCAGGTGGTTGTTCTGGTCTTGTTTGTCTAGTACAGATACTAATTCCAAGAATCCACACACCATCATCCGCTGCAAGTTGACATACTCTGTCCACTTTTATTTGGGCCTCCCTCCTCCATATTATCCAGGAGGTGAAGATTTGTGTTTGTTCTGTTTACTGGTGATCTATGCAGCTTAGAAGAAGTTAAAATGAGCGAGTGCATGGTTGTGTGTATTGTGTTGTGTTGGGGTTCTTGTACCTCTTTTCATGTCTTATCCCCGTCACCTCACCCAGGAGGAGGCAGCGTGGGCGCAGGTGAGCCTCGGCGGCACTGCCCTGAGGGAGGCCCGGGCCGAGCTAGCCGAGGCCAGGAAGCAGTGGCACTCCCTGCAGGTGGAGATTGAGACTCTGCATGCTTTGGTAAGAAAATACCCATCGTCACATATCACCACGGCCAACTCCCCAACTATCACACAGATAACACTTCTTCCATGGCAAGTGGCATATTGCACGTGTTGACTTTGTAGAAGCGATAAGATAACGATAATGACAATTTCAGAGTAGCATGTTCGCCAGTTTAGTATTTTTAGTTAGCATGCTATCTTTTGCTAATTAGCACTAAACACAAAATATAGCTGAGGCGGATGGGCATCTCATTGATTTTTATTTGGTTATACACCAAATAAACTAAAGTATTGGATAAATAAAAATGTTGACCTGATGATGGCGCTAAATGAAAAGTCAGAGGATCACCAAAGTGCAATTCATCCATCCAGGACATGAATGTGTGTGCCAAATTTCATTGCAATCAAATATTTGTTGAGATGTTTTAATAAAAACAAAAATGTCAACCTCATGGTGGCGCTAGAGGAAATGTCAGAGGATCACCAAAGTCATTCGGACCCATCCTCCAGGAACTATGAATTTGTGTTCAAAACGTCATGGCAATCCATTCGATAGAAATATTTCATTCTGGATCAAAGTGGTGGACCGACTGACGGAATTACCATCCCAAGAGTCAGGCCACTAGTGTAGCTAAAACTCACAATGTAATAACCTTCCCATAATGTCATAAAATGTTGAGTAAACAATGTAACAATGTTTTGCATATATTGTGATAAGTCATTTCATTCTGTGGTGGACGTTACATTTAGATTTTGGTGGTGATTTTGATGTGTTATGGTAACACATGAATACAATATGAAATATAATAAAAATGCATGTTAAGTGTTTATTGGATTCAAGATAAGCATTTTAAACAGCATTTCACACCCACAAACATGAGTTTGTTCACCAAAAACCATAGCACTGTTCTTGTGCCTCAAGACTGCAGAGACCTGGGTTCAATTCCCGGCAGCAGGGCCTAGGGCTTGGCCAGACCAAGCTAACCAACACAACCGGCACCGCACATTATTAGTTTCTACATGGTTATTTAAGTTCAATATACAGTTATTTTTAAAAACTTAAGGATAACTGTCCACCCATTATCCTAATCTCTCCATGCCTCTTGCTTTTCAGGAGAAAGGCCTGGAGAGTTCCCTGCAGAACACCCAGAGGCTGTACTCCAGCCAGCTGCAGGACCTTACCCAGGTGATCGCGGGGCTGGAGAGCGAGCTGGAGCAGGTGAGGAGCGGGCTGGCCACCCAGCGCCAGCGCCACAGCCAGCTCCTCAACACCAAGATGAGGCTGGAGCGAGAGATCGCTACCTACCGGCGTCTGCTGGAGCGGGAAGAGGGCAGGTGAGGGCAAGAGGCAGAGAAAGGAATGGAAACGTTAGAGGAACCAGGAAGTGTTTGTTCAGTGGGAATTATGTGGTGTCCGTGTGAACCAGGAAAGTCATTTTTACTTTTTAGCTGATAAGGTTTCCCCAGAACGCTGTAGCATTTTGTGTTGCTTTCTTCCTGTATATAGCTGTCAAACAGATCATTTCATGGCATTTTCAGTCTACTATGAGCCTACTATTCTGTCATGGATTATGTAGAATCTATCTGTATAGAAAGTAATTGCAGGTAGAGACATACTCAAGCAACATAGAGGAGCAACATAGCGACATGTTGCAACAGTGATTGGAAATTGACCAGAAAATGACACTTACAAAAAGCGCAAACGATAAATTAAATGAAGATGACAAACTTTCTACCACTGATTCATAGCTTAAAAATCCAGCTCTGTCTCTAATCAGACATGATGATAGAATCCAGACAGTCGACCCATGTCTTAACGTATCCCCTGCTAGCGTCAAGCTGTTTTACTAGGGAATATTCCATGCTTTTGGCATGGCCTTTCATTATCTTCACAGGTGTTTTGGCCCATAGATAGACGTCTCACATCGAGCTCCTTTGCAATTTAACACATTTGCTGCGTCAGCCACGTGATTGTCATTTTATAGGTTGAGGAAGGTGATTTGGTTTTATGACTCTCGTAGAGGTTACAGACGGATAGGAGTGCCGCCTTTGGTTTTCCTCTTTTCTTTAGATGGCAGATGCTTTCTTTCAGAATATGACTTTGACTGATGTCATTGATGCAAGGAGAGACAGGAGGTGGCATCTAAAATCTGCATTGTGTGTTCCTATTTGAGAAGGGAGGCGACTGAGTGGGTAGCAAGCGCAGGCTCAAAGGGCTGAGTGACAAAAAAAAGAGCGTCCTCATACAGTGAAAATGACCCTGTCCATCTGAACACATAAAACCCCAAAGGTTTCTGAGTCGGGCATGTCTGCAACTTAAACAAATAAAAGGCACAAAAGATAATACTGAAAGGTCAGTTTATAATACTTGTATATCATCTTTTAACCATCCAGGGTCTTGTTCAGGCTGTGTAAAGATAGTTCATATGTATTTGTGGTTGAAACTCCATGTGAAGACTCACATTGGCACTAATATTTTAGCAAAATTGTTAGATAACTAGTCTACAGCCATGCTAGTAGTTCTTTGAGGCTATACTTAGGGCTTTGAGCTAAATGCTAACATCCACATGCTAACATGCTCACAATGACAAGTGAAAGATTCACTAAAGTTATTACAATCCATCCTGCGGGGATCATGAATGTCTGAACCAGATTTCATGGCAATCCATCATATAGCTATTGAGACATTTCACTAAAAACCACAAATGTCAATCTCATGCTGGCGCTAGAGGAAAGGTAATGGATCAACAGAGCCATTATCCATCCTCTGAGGACCATGAATGTCTGTACGTTGGTTTAAAACAAGTTCATTCTCTTCGAGTAAGTCAGCCAGTGTTGCCAAATTCTTTTTTCAAACATAGTCCTTGTTCCTTGAACACCTAGTTGACTCTTGAAGTAGCAACAGCACACTCTTCCTATCAGCAAATAATGTAAGTATTTCTACAAGCCCATGAATCTAGTGTTTCACTTGCACTCTTTCAGTTATCACCATGGAGGTTAGAAATTAAGATAACACAGCAACACATAAATGTACCGGTATCAATCTAGTGTGTTAGGGTAATTGTGGATATAAGTCTGCTGTCCTCCCATCCATTAGCCTCTGGCCTCTTTGCTGGCAGATCTGCCACTAGGTGATCCAGGTTACACCTGGTCTTCTTAGCCCTTTCCTAGCCTCCTGCTAACCGCTGTTCATGGACGGCTTAATTGCCTGTAAAGAATCTTGCAGGTCTGTCTGTCTCGGGGCATCCCTGACAAGCCCTTGTCAGGATAATTGATGTTGGATGATTATTGTCATACTACTCTTGCTGTTGGTTTTAGCATGCAGTGAAATATGAGGCACCCACCTCTGCCAAGTAATTTCGCTGATGCGTTGCAGATATCCTATATCGACCATCTGATGTGCCTTGATGTGGTGGATGTGGGTGGTACGGGCTTCTCAGCTGTAAAGGAGTGTGGCGATACGTACCACAAGGTAGACAGCATGGATAATGATAGCACTATTGTCAGAGGATCATGGCCAATAGTTGGATAAATGGTGGAAAGACCACCTCTGTTCGGGTAGTGTTGGCAGACAGTCCCATCCTGCTACAGGCTCAGCAAGGATGGACTGAAGAAGAACTGAAGAGCTCAGTTGCACCTGCTCCCTTGGTGGTTAGTTAGCTTAATGGTTGGTTGGAATCTCCTGATATTGTATAGGTTACCATACGTCATGTTGAAGGACATTTGTTAAAGACATTTTGGGAAATATAGGCTTGCATCCATTAAATATGAAGCTGCAGCCAGTGGGCGGTTAGCTTAGCTTGGTGTAAAGACTGGAAAAAAAGGGGGGAACAGTTTGTACTTGTCGATCTTACGCTTTAGTTTTTCTATCCATTAAACAAATTGTATGTGTGAATTAGTGAGCTTTAGAGGTGCTAGTGTGTGCATTTCTTTGCCTTTGGATAGAGCCAGACTAACAGCTTCTATTTCTTGTCTTCATGCTAAGCTAAGCTAACAGTCCCCTGATTGTAGCTTCATATTTGCCGGACAGACATGAGAATGGCATCGATCCTCTCATCAAACTCTCGCAAGAAAGTGAACAAGCATTTTTTTTTCCAAAATGTCCAACTGCTTCAAAAAACACAGGCAAAACTCAGGCAGGCACACATGTATACATCCAGCCCACATGCCAATCCACATACTCTGGACGCCGCACTTCTGCCTGCAGGTACATGGGTCGTAATGGGCAGCCAATGGGTCTGCGGCCCTGGAGGTCTTCCATGGAGGAGCCAAAGGAGAACGGGCTGGAGAATGGCTTCAGTGACCCTGCTGTTACTCCGGACGAACCCAAGTCGGAGCCCCTTCCTGAAATACCTTCACTCCTCCCAGCAGACAATGGGCTAAAGAAAGGCATACTGCATAGACAGCAGAGCCTTGTGATACTCACAGGTAAGACACACACACACACACACACACACACACACACACTCTTACTACAGTCATATCTTGTTATAATTTGTCATTAATGTCTTCTCACAGAGCCAGAGCAAGATAAAGACTTGCCAATCTCCACTGTGAAGACTCAGGAGATTCTTCAGGGCAACGTGGTGCAAGAGAGTGCAGAGGGTCACGGCACCATCGAGTAAGTATTGATCTTTTTGCACCCCCCCCCCCCCCCCACCATTGACCTGTAGTTAGCACCTTTGGTTCAGCCTGAAATTAGGTATTTTCTAGTAGCAAGCACTACCAGCATCACTTTAAAGCACGCTATTCTACATTACCCAGATAAATGCCTTTATGATTACAAAATGACGAAGTTTCGTGCTTGCTTTATCTCATAAAGCCTTCACACCTCTCAGGCTTTGACTCAGTGAGGTTTTTATTGACTCATTAGTTTATAATGACACAATCACCCACGTCCTCCCCGCCCCGGCGACGTCTGGTCCAGCAGACAAGATGTGCAAACCTTACACGTCGAACAAGTTAAGAGGCCTGAAACGTTTAGTTGGCTGTGCAGGTTCCCATGAGTAATTAGTCATTGTGCTCCATGGGAATTTTCCTCCTTTAATGGCTTGCATTTGATGTGGAGATACCCGCCTAGTGTGGAGTCTTCAGGGTGTGGCAGGGCGTTATTGTTGGAAGAGACATGGGTGGAATTCTTTGTTCATGCTTCAGGTGTTACCAGCCACATGCACACATCCAAAAAGCATCACACACACACACATGCATATTTTCCACAGACAGCTACACGCAAACCCAGTCACTCTGCCAGAGTATGTACTTTGTCTTTTAGCTGTGATCAGAGATAGTAAAGTCACTCTGTCACTTGACTGATTCTTTGCTGATATCAAGGGACTTTGGTGGCCAGCCCACTAAATACCTAAATGTTCCGTGATCCTTCCTGAATAATAAAAAATTGTAAAGCGCTTTGGATAATATATGCAAATGCAGTCCATTTAATTGCTGTTATACTTAATACAGGCAAGAGTGCAACACATTGTGTGTCCCACGAATAATATTTTCACCCCAGAACAGCATTGTGACGTTTGCTGTAGTGGCATGGGCTGCAGAGTTATTACCCGACATTTCACCTCCGCTATACGCAGCCTTTTTTCAGTTAATGGTTTAGATTTTATAGCTCGCAAACGTGTTGTTTTGGTTCACTCTCACTGCAAATCATCAGCCTCTAATGAACCCACTGTACGTTACCTGCCCCGCACCAAACGGCAGACAGACACAGTCAGTAACATTAGCAGCTAAAGACACAGATATTTCCATCAGGTAAAGACAAAAAAACCCATCAAATTATTAGTGCTTTAAAGCCCAAGGTAACCAACTTCTCCAAACATTCATTTACCCAAGGCCAAATCTCAAATGGCGAATGTTGTGTTTTTGTACATTTATTGTGCACCTAATATATGGTACCGATGCTCAAACCTCCCCCTTTCCCAGCCATGCCACCTGTTAGTCTGTTAGGTTACCCTCTCTATATAGCGACACGCTTGCATATACAGTGCTTGCCTCTTCTGCAGAGGCAGTGTCTCTATTTTTCAGACAGAGACATCATTTTGAATTTCATTTGGATGATATGCCAAAAGATCCTGATCTTCAGTGAGAGTATTCAGTGCCAGACTGGTTGCATTTTATTACAAAGTAGGTGCATATTCTTATTTGTTATATAGCTCTTAAACCGGGTCAGATCTAAGGCAACTGATTGTTCTCCCTTGCTGCCCCCTGGTGTTACTGTGCAACCAGGTGTATCATGCACAGAAATTCATTCTTTTTTTTTTGTCATTGTCATACAGTATCATTGAAATGGCCCATCCCACATGGGATTACATGACACACAATAGTACTATAAACACATGAATAGACTTCCAGCAGTTGACATCTACATTCAAAGGAAAGACAAATCATTGCTGCATAACATAAAAAAACAGCCTAGTAAAAAAATGTACCATCGTCACTTTTTACTGCCCGCGACTTCTAACTTCTCTCCTACCAGGACGGAGAAGATTGACAAGGTGATAAAGCAGTGGGAGGGCTCCTTCTTCAGAGGGAACCCCAAGCTACGTAAGAAGTCAGTGTCGCTGCGCTTCGACCTGCACATGGCCGCGGCGGACGAGGGGTGTGCCCAGACTAAACAGGACAGCCTCCCTGACGTGGAGGTGCGTCTCATCATGAAGAGATCTCGCAGCATCCCAACCATCACACAGTAACTCTGGTCACTGGTTCGTTTGCGGTAACACTGGTACAAAAAGACCAGCTGTGTCACTGTCATCTGGGATATCGCCATCAGTTGCCATCCATGCTTTATATGAATTTCAAATTACAGCATTCATTGAAGTTCAGGCATCACAACTGATGACTGAAACTGAGATTTCTCTCATCGAGTCTCGACTCTGGCAGTATAAGCATTGCATTTGTGCTGATCTAATGGGGCCATTTTTATAGTGCCAGAAAACCAAATATATCGGACCCACATTCATAACAATACAATCTATCAGTCTTTGTGTGTCGTCATTCTAGATGAAGAAAAAGTGTCTCTCAGCGCTGTCATTATTTCAGTGTGAGGTCACTGGACAAAAGAGATTATATCGACCATATGACTGCTTAACTTCAGCATTTCATTTCAGGAGGCTGAGCGCACAGATAGATGGAGATAAATGGAGGTTTTTGACGGATCACTATGAGCTGCTGTGAACTACTAAGGGTGGATTTTTTTTTTGCTTGTTTCTCTTTAAAAGACTGTACACAAATTATTGTGTGTGGGGGGGGGGGGGTACAGTAAAGTTTAGTTACTGAATGTTATCTCTCCAGGTAGCACTTCATTCGTCACTATCCAATAGCAGCTGCATACCAACATACAGAAAGCAGAGCAGTAAAGTACAATGTGGTAAAAAAAAAAAGAAAAAATGTTGAAAAATAAAGAATGACTAGAATATATATACACATTATTTGCCATATTTTTGGCTAATGCTAATTCCACATCTGTGCGATTTGGTGGCTATGTGAAAATTATTATTCCATTAACACGTTAAGGTTTAAATTAGAGCCCGCCATCTTAAATTCTTTGTGCTCTTTTAGTTATTACTGGCCAGATGAGTTGTAACAAACCTATAATTACAATTCTTTAGTAGTTCTATAGTTTTATAGTTTTACTTGCATATTATTGCAATTATTCTCTTAATCAAGGGGAGGGTCGCTGGAGAGGGCCACGCTTTAAAAAAAAAAAAAAAAGTGAAACATAAAGTCCACCCCACTTTCCCACCATAATAATTTGCGTACAGTCCCTAAATGCTTGCACTGCAGACACATACAGCACTTAGATAAACATCAGCACTGAGAGGTATCCAGAATGTGTGTACTTTGATGGTCTTTTGTCAATGCAGTTCATTCTCTATGTGGAGAAATAAAAATCTTGCAACTCCAACTGATAATGTAGCCACACTTTACGATGCATTATCCCAAATAATAAAAAAAACTGCTCACTGTGATCTTAACAGCAGCGGAGCTCTTAACACTCACTATGTCTCAGAGAATTTAGATTCCCTGTCTTAACCAGAGGAGGGCAGTATTTGTAAATAGTTAACACGGCAGCGTATCTCTAATGCTCGACTCGGGTTGTGTAGCACATGCTATCTGTTACACCGTAGATTAAGAGTTTTTATGCTAAGTTTTGAGTTGGCACCAAAGATATTAAAAACAAGAAAAGGGCCATTGTGCATTGCATTGTTCATTTGGGTGCCTCAGAATAAGTTGAGACTATTTAAAGATATTATCTATGCAGTTCTGTGCTTGACTTTTCTTTGCTTTATGAAGCACACTCTTCATTCTGGGAGCTCTGTAACGTCAGAATGAAGCATTATGCTTTATCTAATAATTTATCATTTAAAATAAAATAAAAAAAGAAATGTATGCAGACTGTTGTATTTTTCTGTCAAATGGTTACCACCATAGACTTGGTTTGAGTTACAAGAAGACACACAGCAATGAACCACAATGCCTTCCTTCATGCTCACAGACAGGCTTTGATGGTGAGGAGAAGGAAAATGTAGAGCTCTGTTTTGCACTCTTTCCCCCACACTCTCTCTCTCTCTCTCTCTCTCTCTCTCAGACATAAACATTTGTAAGCACACACGTGAGTTCAACAGTTCGACATGTTTATTTTTCATCGCAACAATTTGCAAAAAAATACACGAATATACAGTTTACAGTGCAGTTTAATAAATACGTTCTGAACTCTACAACTCGGGTATCTGCAAAGTTTCTGGTTTGAAATGAAAGGACATGACAGGATGTCAGTTGTTTTTCTTTGAGTCTATGAACAAAAGCCTTCAAGATCCCTCATCACTGTATTTTATAGCATTGGCTAGCGCAGATTTATACACGGGAATCATTCTACGTTTACCTTTACCATGTCCTTAGGTGTTGGTTTCTAACATTCTATACGATAACGTTTTCATACATCAATATTACTGAGTTTGTTAGCATTTTTACAAAGTAGTCGGATGCTTTAACAGTGGTAGCGTGCCATTTAATTACAATCATATGTTCCTGGTTCCTTGTCAGTTCTGTTCTTGCTTTACAGCAGTTCAGTCATGTATATCTTCATATATGCCACAGTTACACCTGCCTTTTCAATATGACTGTCATCATCTGACCGTGGTACTCCGGCAGATACAGCATCTTGTCCAGTTTAACAACGGCAGCAGTGACACGATGATATTGGACAGGTTACTTGAGGAAAGTGCAGTATAAGACAGGCAGTGTAGGTGGGGCCTTAAGACCCCCTGCTGTATCATGTTGTCTCAGTGTGTGTTTATGGCCTGGCTGTGGCCGCCTGAATAACCTTGATGACTTTGTCGTAAGGCTGCAGGGGGTCATATTCTGCAAAGATGTGGCACACATTCTCCATGCCAGCCTCTATACCTTTTGCCACGAAGCCAAACATCCTGTTGGGACAAAGAAACAATAGAACGATTAGATTTGACTCAATTGGTACAATTGTTTTTTTTAATTATAAGTATAATCCTGAGAGGGTTTACTATGGATCCTTGCATGAGCAATACATCAAATTTACAGTTAAACATGTGAGCAATTACCTTGCACCAAAACTAGAGCCTCTCACCCACCTGTAAGAGAATAAAAGACAAAGTTTAAGATTAAAAGATGTGGTCTACTTTCATATTTCTGATAAGAAATATGTTTTGTTAGAGAAATGCCTGCTGATATTTTGACATCATAGCAGGAAAAGCACAGGTGTAACTAATAACATGAGTGAATTCTGCATTCCATTTAGATGTGCCAGTTCCCTAGTATTGTGCATGCTGGCTTTCTGTCTGGGACAACAAAATGGAACTCCATCATTAATGTGATTAGTTACTCTTGTGTTTTTTATGTGGTGAATTCAAAAATATGGCATCTTCCAAAAAAACTAATAAGCTGATTTATCAGCTTGTTATATACACTTACTGACATGAAAGAGAGTGAAACCATAGTGAACATCACATATTATCTTTTCATATCATTCTCAAAATGAATGGCTCTGATTGAACATGTTAATGCATACTCACAGTCGATTGTCTGGATCTTCACCACTGTAGCTGAGCAGCTGAGCAGGGTAATGGCGCCTGAAGAAGAGCCTGTGAAGACACGATTATGGCGGTTAGAAATGCTCAGGTTTTAACAACATGTTGCACCCAAACCACTGAGAGTTTGTTGTGTACTGTAAGTAAAATCTCAGCAGTAGGTTGGCAGGATGCATCTTTTCTTACTTCCTGTTGATATCTGTCAGTGTGACACCCTTCAAAGATGCCTTCAGGTTGACAATGGTTGGCGTGAAGGAACCCGGGGCCTTCTCGAGCGTGGAGGACACCGCCCTCTGCACTGCACAAGGGCCCGTCAGCATCTCAGTGGGGACAGCATTCAGGTAGACAAAATTGCAAGCTGTGGAAAAGACAAACATTGTGATAGAACATGTAGGGTAGCAAAACGTAAAGTGAAGCCCCCTCCAACTCCTTCCTGGAGTAGTAGTTGATTAACCCTTTTTTTTTTCATTCTCCAAGGGAAAATAGATCTATTTCACATATAATTCAGATCCTGTCAAATGGGATTTGGCCCAAATTTACTTACATTTATTGCTGACGGGAAACACAGTAAACTTCAACCCAAGCTGTCTTTTCTCTATGCAGTTCCAATGTACAGGTCTATTTCGCATTTTGTTCAATATACTTAAGAGTTATAATTCAAAATGTATAAATAATAGACAAAAGTATGGCCTAACATATATAACAATAACATCTGAAACAGGCATTTCTTTAAAAACAAATGTGTACATTTCAACTGACTCTTATCTACTTTTCAAATAAGTATTGTATGTTCGGGATAGTTTTAGCAACTTGAAAAATATTTCTTATATGTTTGGTTGTTTGATGATTTGTTGCTACTTGTACTTGAGAATTTCCAGTTTGGTATATGGTAGTTCATACTATCATAAACTGACCCATATATATAAGTAGTTACGAATACCCGCATCCGAAAACGTTATTCGGGAAAGCACAAATAATATTATATATAATATATATCATAATTAATTATATGCCAATATTTAATCAATTTGATGCTTTGTAGGCACAACAATCGTATTGCCGATGAATATTAGGTTAGAAATTACAACATTTGCCCGATTTAAGGTGACCACGCTCATTTCCGGTCTTCGGAGCCAGATACAGATGATGACGTAACCCGCATTAATTAGACAGCTAAAGTTACAAGTTAAGATTCTACATGCAATATATGCTCTGCTGTCGGCTGTCTGTTTTCTCATTGTATTGGCTTCAAGATAACGTTACTTAAACGTACTAAAATGTAGCTATTTCTCACTGAGGACTTTCTGGAAAGTTTCAGAGGAGCCCTGAAGACACTCAGCTAGCTTTCAACATGAACTAATTAGCTAGCTGGCTAACTTAACCTCAATTAACAAGCTGCTTGGGAAGAGCTACTGTTAGCATTTCCTACATTCCTCTTTCTGAGTACAGAAGAAGAAAAGGTAAGAACATAGCTTTTAATGTAGGTTAAAGCCACGTTTGTCACTTAAAGGTAATTATTAGTTATAATTTTGTTTTGTTTTTAGTCCACTGACATTAGCAGTGGTTGCTAACTTTTCTCATTTGTCTTCTTTTTTATGTTCCTGCTGCTCCTTGTTTCTTTTGCCGGATGTTGCACTTTGTCAGCATTACTTGGAGGTAAGTGCTCGTAAATGTAATGTATAACCTTGTATTACTTGCTAATGTAAACAAATGGGGTTTATATTCTTTACTGTCATTTTGTCCCACCTGTTTTACTCTTGTCCTCTGAGGCTGGTGTATCATTGGCCCTCCCTCCCAGTTCTGTGTAGGCAAATAAGAGATCAGGTTACACATACATACATACACACTCACACACTCAAACCCTGTGTCTTGCAATAACGGCCTACCTTGGGAGTGGAGCAGTAATTTACAGGGTAAAGCATAAGCAGAAATAGTGTGCTGGTAGACCAGGGCAGAGAGACTACCTGCAGAGATAACACAAAACCATAGCTTAGTTAAAAAAAAGAAAGGAGGAAAAAAGGTCAGACACAAATTTAAATATTTAACTGTGATGTCATTTGAAAGTGTTAATGAGCTGAGGGAGGTTGTATGATATTAGGGCAGTGTAGAGTTATTTTCTAGATGTGGAAGGTGGATGATAGTTTTGCCTTTTTAAATGTATCTTAGTCCATTGACCCATTCCAGGAGCAATTCCAGTTTTAAAAAGTCTGAATGTTTTTGTCACGATATAAAGCCTTTTAGGTGAAATTTTAATTAAATTACAATTTCCTTTTTGCTTTTTTTGTTGCCATGAGGGGATTTTCCAGAGCCACCACAGCTACAGTACAGATAGATTTCTGCAGAAGCAGATACATCAGCACATGTGCCTCATGCACATAGGCTCTGATAGGGAGGCCCATGATATACCTTGATAATGGCTCTGTGAGTGTGAGAACACACCCTATGATCTCATACCTTTGAATAAGGATCCACCCACACCCCAAGAGGCCAGATATGGCTGACTCAGCTATGGTGTGGCAGACATCATCAGCCTAACCAGGGTGTGCACTCATATTCAGAATCAGAATCAGAAATATTGAGGCGAGTGGATTTTCGAGTGAATTTAGAAGGAAGTTGATCACTTCGACATGTGCAGCAGAGTATTGACTTACCAAAGTACGGTTCCTGAGAAGAACCTTTGATGCGTACGCCCTTAGGTGATGATTCAATGAGGAAGTGTCTGATAAGATCTGAACTGCTCTCCCCTGTTTGGATAAGGGTCACATGTCAGGAAAAACAATATTTACATGCAGCCAGTGGAGTTAATGTACAACGTTAATGTACATATTACATTCATACAACCAAAATAAATCAGGATTCTTTATATAGATACTATATATTTCAGATATTATAATAATAAATGATTCTGTCGGTTGCTGTACGTGGGCCCTTGAATTACGATATGAGCTTCATCTCTCTTCAGGAATGCCTTCATATCTTGTCTATGCCATCTGCCAGGGATAAGGTAGCAGTTTGTAATAAGCACATAAGAACCTCTGTTGTTAATTATATTCAACATATGATCCTGTGTAGTATTCTTCTCTCATTTGAATGTAATTTCTAAGCTTTGACTTATTTCACATCTCCTTCCAATGTCCCTTATAAGTCTTGAATCATTTTGTTTGACTATATTGATAATACACTGCAAATTGTTCCTGAAAAGAAAAGAGAAACAAAGATCTCTCAGCCAGGGATAATTGGGCTCTCTAATGATCCTGTAATTCAGCAGAAGATTATTGTAACAGACAACAAACTCTGAGTCTGCACCCTGAAATGGCCTCAGTGCCCGACACAGTGCTCACATGTCTCTCATATCCTGTATTCCTAAAAAACAAAGTTTAGCAAATACAAATCTGCAAATGAAGTAAGCCTCAAAATTGTTTTGTGAGTGAGGTTCATTTTCTTTTTCCATAAACTGCTGGTTTGCTTTTGTGTTTACACAGCGTACACTGTGGGTGGAAAGAAATAACAGCACTGTCTCCTGCCTCGCCACAGATAGCTGGATGTCATCAGACGTGCCCGTGCACGTCGGCAGAGTTGGGTAAGTGACTCCCTTCTCTTTCCTGTGTCTGACCTAGCGCTGCTGTGACTTTGTATAATGGCAAGTGATTCCAAAGGAGGCGTTAGGTCAGGCGCGCTGCACCGACTAGTAAAAGTTTACCTGGATAGGCGGTGGCAGTGAAGTTGCCGGACGTTTGGTCCACCTTC
Organism: Enoplosus armatus; assembly: GCF_043641665.1. Lineage (NCBI taxonomy): Eukaryota > Metazoa > Chordata > Actinopteri > Centrarchiformes > Enoplosidae > Enoplosus > Enoplosus armatus. Next base: position 7,055,227 of record NC_092181.1, on the reverse strand, counting down.
ATGGCCAGACCGAAACTGCCTCTGTAGGAGGTGCTGTCTCTCACAACAAATGCTCCTGCTTCCTTGTCCTTTATCAGGGCTTCGGCTAGAATGAATGAAACATCACAGAAAAGGCTCAAAGACAGTTGCACATGTGTGTTTCTTGCTGTGTCTGTCCTACATTCCTTTAGAAAAGACAGATCCTGCAAGATGAAGTAACTTCAGAGCTTGAGTAAAGCTATAATGCCTTCAATGAGTTATCTTATTGAATGTTTTGAGATTCTCACCTTCTGCTCTGTTGATATGTGGACGGAACCAGAACTTTGAAGTGTCCATGACAAATTTCATTGAGGGCTGGCTGCCATTAAAATGCGCTTGGAAACCTAAACAGCCATAAAAATATGACAGTTGGATCAAATATTGTTTAAAATGTGGTATCTACCAGCAAAGTAGACCACTATGACACTTGTGACTCACTGTTTGAAGAAAATGGCTTTGAGTTGGACACAGGGACGGTGTGTATCAAGTCCATTTCTGGTCCAGAAGACTGAGTGTGCAGATCCAGCTGTGGTGAACCGTTGACTAGCAGTATAGGAATATCGGTCAAGGACCCAGAGAGCGAAGCAGGACTGCTCTGTGCTCCTTTGCTGTGAAGCTCCTGCAGATGTCCTCGCCTTGTCAGCGGGGGCTTGTCTGGGCTGTGCCTACTGTCAAGGGGCCTGGTTCTGGACCCGTCACTGAAGGAGCCGGACGTGCAAGTGAGGACGGACTCTGGAGAGTCAGCATCTTCACTGGCCAGGGACAGGTTGCTGTGCAGGGAGGAAGATTGCAAATGTACAGATCAATACCCAGTACTCTTTAGTTTGTATCAGTAAACATTCACTTTAGCTTCACAGAGAGAAGATGGTACCGCATTGGTTCTGGCAATGTGGTTAAATTTTCCAGTTTGGGAATGTTATCACTGTCAAAAAAACACTTCCACTGCAAAATCATAAACAAGTATCAGTCCACTTAGTCAGCTGGTGACCTGGCCCTGTTCAGCCTCTTAATACAGCAAGGTTAAGGTTTTGCAGCATACTTACAAGTCGCTGCATGTAAAAGATGATTATTTCTAACTTGTTTAATGGCAGGCCTTCCTTCAACCATGTGTTTTACCTGCCAAGGATGTAGCTGGTGTCTGAGCATGTTGACATGGAGAGCAGCGAGGCAGCGCTGTTTCTGTTGGAGTGCGACAGGCGCAGGGGTCCTTGGGAAGAGGCTATGTCGTGCTTCGGCGAAGGATTTCGTCGGGGTGCACTCCCACATGGCAGTGGAGGCAGGGAGGACGTAGGGGAGCTGGAGAACACCAGCGTGCCGTTGGGGCTGCAGCTGAGGCTGCCATGTGTAGGGATGGCTATGCTGGGTGACACAGATGGGACCACGGTGGGCAGGGAGCCGGGAGAGCGTCGTCTGGGGACCAACGCGCAGTGGGAGACGTCTTCATCTGAGCAGGAGTCGTCTGGGGATGCAGAGGAAAATGACAATGAAATGTCATGAAGGATGTGACAGGGATGCACTCAGTGGAAAAAACCCAGCGTGTTCCGTGATTTCCTTCATGCTTTGGTTTTCTGTTTCTGCAGAACGGGCTTGGCCTCCGCATGTAAACACACAGCTGATGAAAATCACCTGATAAAGACATTTCATATTTCTCATGCAGGTACCTGCTTGCAAGCAGCTCAGGCCATTCCTTCCAAACTCAATGCTTTGAATTGTGCGTTTCTGCTGTTGTGATGTTACCAAATCACAGAGAGGAGTTCCAACTTGTTTTTGTGCACTTGAGGATCTGCCTGCCTCACTGTGTTGATGGGCAGTGAGTGAGTTTGTGCTCTCAGGAAAACACTGCAACCAAAAGTTACATAATAATGACTAATGTCCATACAGAAATAGCAGAATCCGTCTGTGGCTGTGGTCAGTGTTGTTATGAGGGGAAATACTGCATTTTGCAACGGTAGGGAAGGAGTGCTCGTCAACACGGCTCATGGATTTTCTCTTTAACTGTTTTAACCTCTGTGACACTCCACAACGCCCTCAGTTTCTTAAACGTACAGCCAAACATCTTTAAAGAGAAGATGAGCAACAGGAAGTACATTTATATGCCTTGTTGACTCTTGTGCATACTTTTTTTTCGATCAGAGCAGGTCTGAGTGAGGACGCCGCCGTGCCACCCTCATGTGTGACTACTTGGCGAGCTTCTCTGCATCTGTAGCATAACACGCGCAGGGTGTGGTAATAGTCTGGGCAGCAATCCCAGAACAGCTGAAGTGGTGCAATTACCCCATGATGAAAAAAAAGAAAGAAAACTATTTCAAAAAGGGAGGGTAAATTTCCAAAGCCCCGGGCTATGTGTACTATTTGTTATATAAGGGTGACTGTTTTACTGTGCTGTGTGTCACACCTCTGCACCTTTGTTGCACTCTGTTGACCTTGTTGATGTGTTTCAGTAAAGAAAGAGTAATGACTGAATGATTGAATAGTGTGGAAACAAAAGCTTTAATGCTGTACTGTACCTGTAGGAGGGCTGATGCACGTGGGACTTGTGTTGACCTGAATGGGTTCAAATGTTGGATCCAGTTCCAGCATGAGTTGGTTGAGATTATCCAGGGAAATGTCGAGCTCAGGGTCCTCATAGTTACTGCCGGGCTCCACGAGACTGGGACGTTGACTGACCGTCTCCTGTGCTGAGTCCAGGCGGATAGTTTGACCCACTCTCAGAACGTGATTGGGTATCATGTGGGACATGCCTGTAGCTGTAGGCATCATGTTAGGAGAGTTCACGATGAACTACGACAGAGACACAATGGACAGAGATCAGTTACACTGTCTTCACTGTAATGACTGCCTCGCTTTTGTCCCCTTTGTAAAACGGACTGTAATGAGCTTTTCTTTCCCAGATACTCATATTCACAGAAAATGGCCATTGTTATGCACTATACATAAACACCTAGATCAAGTTTTTCAGTGTTATTTTTGGTTATTTAAGCAGCAACTTCCCGACATTTGTAGTGCATTTGCAAATTTTAATAAGAAATGATCTAGATATTTATAGATAAAGGTTTTTTTGTTGCAGTCGAACAGTGTTGTCTTACATTTGGTCAGTTCATCACTGTAAAACTTGCTGCTGGTATACTCACATTGACTGGACCTAAGCAACAAATAGCTTGAAAGTTGTTGTTGTGGTTAATAAAGAAAATAAAGTCCTAGAGGGTGTAAGTCAGTATATGCAGCCTAAGGCTCCCCACTTTCTGTTTCTCAATCCGTGCATGAAGCCACTTCATGAGTAAGATAAGATCATGATGCGGTGGTTTTATGCATGGATTGAGTAAATGGCCCTCTGCAGTGCTGATATCAGCGCGAATAGCTGCTCAGGAAGGGTGTGTCGGGATGATCATCGGCTCATACTGTGTCCCAGACAAGGCGTGGTGCTCAGTGAGTCACCCAGGTGACTGGCGGTTGTCATGGCTACGCTAGTGTTTTCCTACAACAGCCAAAACTCTTGGGGTGAATGTAGTAGTTTGGAAAGTAGTCGACAGACAAAAAAAAATCAGCTTTTTTTTAAAAAAAATTTGAGAAGCACCCACTAATTTTCACAAAGCGTCTTCTTGAAATGAGAGTGCACATGTGAAGCATCATCATTTTCTTTAACAAAGCTTTTTATGTACCTGCTGCAATAATAATAATAATAATAATAATAATAATAATATAACACAGTTTTAAGACTACATTATTAAAATGAACAGGGATCAATACATTAAAAATGAAGTACTGATCATGTATATTTTACTGCAACTGATTTGCTGTGCAGGATAAAACAGAGAAAGCTCATCTTACCTTATTTTCTTCTGGTCAGGACTCTACTGTTGGAATGCTGCTCTACTCTCAGACTCTTCTACTTTGACATGTAGTATGTTGCATGCTTTTATTGACGAAATCCCAACCCTTTTCCCTGTGAGCCTATCAGCCGTGAGGACTGATGATGTCACCTTAGCAGTGTAAAGTTTTTAGCTGGAAGGGCGTTTTTTTTTTTTCCAACAATGAAATCAGATGAGTACACAGAGCGATGACTTAAACTCAAATAACTGTATCAAAAGAGGTAGTGCATGGGATGTTATTCTTTTTATTTGTAGTGTTACTCAACACTGGACTCTTAACCTGGAGGGTGCATGTACAGCAGCAGGGGAGAATACCTGGTGTTATAGGAGATGTTTTATCATGATTTCACAAAGCCTGGTGAATAAAATTGAAATATTCATATACTCACCACCCTGAGTATATGAATATTTCAATTTTATTCACCATGATAATGGCCCTACTCATAACTGTGGCTACACCTTTGACCTAGGCTTTATGGATTTGATTTAAATATAAACAATATATATTTTCTTTACAGTCAACCTGCTCCTAGCACAGAGACGGCGCTCTCCCTAGAGCGTCACATAACATCCTGATTTGTTTGGGGGTGAGGTAACTCCATCTAAATTTGAGTGCAGCTTTTGACATGGATTTCTTGTGGAGCACGGTTTTCTCAAGTCAGGTGTTCTTCGTAACCTTTGCGGACAAGTCAAGTCAATTTTATATATATATGTATATATATATATATATATATCTCCCAATATCAAATCACAAATTTGCCTCAAGGGGCTTTGTAATCTCTGTTGTATGCAACACCCTCTACCCGTGTGCCATTGTGCTCCCATGACTCATGGAGTCCCTCAAGGAAGGGTCAATTCTTCTCGTGCCATTTTAATTTTCCTGCAACATCATTTCTGTTGGGCACATCGTCTGTGGCTGTGCCCTTGATTATTGTCATGCTAACGATACTCATAACACATTGCTGGAATCAGCTTCTGAATGACTAAACACTTTCTTGTATTAATCCTAACAAAACTGACGCAGGCTCCAGAAATTATTTAGCATCACTTCGGTTTCCCTCTGTGAACCAAGGGATATGAACTTTTGACTTCTGTCAGTAATTGTTGCTTTTTAATTAGGTTTTAACTACTCGTACTTTAACTCAAGAAACTAACTCAAAAACAACCTACTCTAAAATTCCCTTCATTACATATAAGTCTCACTTATATAGAACTTTTTTATTTATAGATTTTTTTACTACTACTAAGTTTAATGTGTTTTGGCTTTTTATTAGAAGATATTTTTTAGATATTTTTGGGCATTTTTTGCCTTTATTTGACAGTGATAGCTGGGAGAGTGACAGGAAATATGGGCCGCTGCAGTAAGGACTACCAGGGCACCCCTGTTTTCAATGCCGATATAATCAGTGCAACTGAAGTCTTGTTTCAGTGAATTTAATCTTATTTAATTCGTACAAAATTGCAAAGATCTTACAATACAGAAAAGAAATAAGATTTTGTTTATATGAAAATAAAAACAGTGTAAAACTGTGGTTTGTTTAATGTACATGATTTGGTGCTCTTCAAATGGTTGAGTAAAAGCCCTGCAGATTTTTTTTTTCCTTAACACTATGAATTTAATGAAATACTGTAAACTGTAGATAAAAAAAATAACCAAAGCCTTGTTTGATCTGCACTGATGAGAATAACAAAAACAAAATGCACATAATTGTCGTTTATATGATAAGTTCTGATATGTACACGTAAAATATATTTTGTATTTGAGACTTTTGACACTTTTCTCCTCATGTCCACTGTGTGGTCTGCCAGTGTGAACAGGCTGTTGTCCATATTAAGGAGAGAACGTGGTGGTGGTGTCAGTGTCGGTGGCAGCTGAGCTCCTCCTCCTGCCGCAGGTGTACCTGAAGAACCTCTCCTGGCTCATGCAGCCAAAGTCCTTCAGCAGCTTCAGGAGGTCATGACGAAACTTGACACCGATGAAGGCGTAGACGAAGGGGTTCAGGCAGCACCTCAGGAAGGCCACACACTGGGTGATATCGGTGGCATAGAGGAGACGGTTCTCATAGTTGCAATCCTGGGTTCCTCCTTTTGCAGTGACTACTGTGCTCCAAAATAGGACCAGGTTGTAAGGCACTTGGCAGACCAGGAAGACAGCAACCACAGCCAGAATCACCTTGATGGCCTTATTCCGTTCAAAGTTGCGAGCCTGGCAAAGGGTCTGGACGATGCTGCTGTAGCAGAAGCTCATGACCAGGAGCGGAAGGGCAAAAGCCAAAACAATCTGGCTCGCCTGAAGGCTGACGCGGAGCCGGTCCGAATTGCTGGAGTAAGGGGTGCAGGTGTTGTTGTTGATAGTGGTGTACTTCATCTCTGGTATGGAGAAGATGAGCGCCATCACCCAGATGACAGCTGACGACACCTTGCTGAGAAACATTGCCCGGGAGCGGTGGCGGTGAGCGGAGACGGCCTTGGCGATGGCGAAGTAGCGGTCCACGCTGATGGAGGAGAGGAGGAACATGCTGCTGAAGAAGCTGACCTTGTAAACAGTGTGCATGGCTTTGCACACCAGGAGGCCCAGCACCCACTCGGCCATGGAGTTGGCTGCCCAAAAGGGGAGCGACAGAGCAAAGAGCAGATCCGCGAAGGACAGGTTGAGCAGGTACACGTCCGTCATGGTCTTGAGACGCTTGAAGTAGAAGAAGGTGAGGATGACCAGGAGGTTCCCTGCGAGCCCCAGGAAGCAGATGATGGAGTAGAAGGTGGACATGAACCAGAGGCGGAAGTGGCGGTTGGATTCTTTCACACAGAGCACGGGGAAGTCATCGTAATCCACAGAGGGGAAGCTATAATCCATGATGGTTGTATTCTCTCCATTCAGAGACAAGCATGGCTGTAATCATAGACAGATTAAATGGTCAGATATAAACAAATAACAAGTAAAGTAATGCAAGCAACTATCAGGGAATCAGAACAAATGAACTTCCCACACAACACATTTTACTTGTCTAAGGTGTTCCTTAGAGCAGTCATTCTCAACCATGGGCCATCTACTGGGCCGCGAAAAACTTTCAGTTCTGCGCCTGTGGGCCGCGAGGGCCGCGGGACCGCAATGCAGCTTCCCACCACTTGGTGACAGTGAGGCGTCATTCAGTTGTTGAACACGCTCCAATAAGCAGCAGCAGAAGAAGCCAGCTGCAAACTTTTGGCTGACGGTATGGAAAAGTTTTTAAAACGAAAAAATGAAGATGAAAGTGATGCCACCCCCTCCTCAAAGGCGAAGGTTTTGAAAAATGAAGACTGCTAAATTGTCAAATTCATCAGCAGGTTATAAGGCAATATTTTCAATTGCACTTTATTTAAATTTTATTTACAGTTTATTTAATTTGAAACTTATTATTTTAAATGTATTTATTTTATTACCACAGAATTTTATTCATCAGAAATTCTCTTCAGTTTTTTGAGTATCTAAACCAAAATATTTTTGGATTTCAGATTTTGTTAATAATATTGACTTGAGCCTTTATATTTGTCCTTGTAGCAACTTGATTTGTTATAATTGCTCGCCTGTTCAGTGTTGTTGTATGTGCAGGTTTACATGAACCCTAACCCTACATGATATAAAGAAATGTCTTTGAGATGATCACAGTGTGTCATATCATTTATTTTACAAGGTTTTAGCTTGTTAAACTGTAAGTGGACTTGATTTAGTTATTGAATACAAATCAAACCAAGACTCGGATCAATTGAAATGAAAGTGTTAATATTTAAATGGGCCCCGGGCCACTTTGTACTGGGAAAATTGGGCCCAGAGGTCAAAATGGTTGAGAACCCCTGCCTTAGAGGAAGTGGTGCTTGTGAGGGGACGGTTGTGGTTAGTCAACTGCTGTGTTGCTCCTCAAACTGGATACAAATTGCTACAAATGTGTTAACATCCTGCTATTTGTCATGTTCACAACTGTAATGAGAGGCGCTGCACTGTATTTTTCTTACCCTGTAATTCATTACCAACATCAGCCCGGCTGGCAGAAGCCTCTGGAGATCTGAAAAACAAATGGATTGATTTTTTATTCTTTATTTTTTTAGACAATCGTCATGTGTAATGTTAGAGAGTCACAGAATGATCAGTTAAAGGGGCACTACGACTTAGTACTACAATCCAATGAAGTTAAAGAACTCGCAAGAGACAGATTTACAAAAGAAGGGTCAAAACTGAAGCAGCAAAAGGCTGAAATGTCCTGAATTTTACTCCCTAGAATGGGTTAAACTCCAAAAAAGGCTGGCTCCTACACTTCCCATAGCCAGCAACCAATAGCATGTTTTCATTAGACCCTACCCGCCTGGTCTGTGAAACTTCATAACCCCAGTTTATAACTCAGACTCTCTGTTATAAACGTTGTAAATAGACATTATACAACAGGTTCAAAGGCTGAGTAGTATACCTTATTACGAGTGAACTGACCTTCAGGTGGTAAATTGGTGGTGTTCCCCTTTTAAATGCTAGCCTACTGGTCATATTTTCAGTTAGAATGTGTTTTCATATTTCTGGTGTCATTGCCATCAGAAGTAAGCGGCTTCCTGTGCAGTTAGTGGTCACATGGTTTTAAATGAGCTTATTGAAGTAAATAGGACTCAGTTCTGTATTTTTATAGCTCTTAGTAGTAAAGTAAAGTATTCAGTCACTGGCTGTCATTCTGGTGAATGTGATACTTGAAACTCCTGTTTGTGGGTTCTTACAGGAGAAGTGTCATCAGTCGCTGCTCGGCAAATGAGATAAGAAAGAAATCTGTTTAAAAACGTTGCAAGCAATTGTTTATTTCATTTGTAATATTAAGCAAGTATCACTATTTAGAAGGGGCGGTGGTTGACTCCTCCAAATATAATGTTGGCTGATAAATGACTGTAGACTATAGATATAGAACAAGATGTACAGTTCTAACAGGATTTACACATGCATGAAGTCAACCTCACAATACACGTCTGTGTTGCTGCCCTTTAAAACAACAGGGTGAAACAGTCATGGCACTGACACCACTTTCAATCGTTTTACACATGGTTGACCACGTTAAATGTAGTTGATTGAACAGGTTACATAGTCCTCACTCCCTGGTAGACACAATAACTGTCATTGATTCATTTGATACCAGAAAAGTCCATCCAGCCTGAAATTGTAGCTGCTTTTTTTTTTTTTCAAATTCGCTTTTGACATTGCTGCGATTAACTTTGAATTATTACTTCAGGTTATCCTTTTAAACACAATCATTTTTTATGGCTTTTGTTTTTTATTTTACATCTATTCATTAACCATCCTTTTAACTATCTTAGATCAACTTTGATAAGGTACTCACCGCTGACAGAAGTCATGTCTACTGAATGAGCGCAGGTGAAGCCACTAAACACAGATGAGCTGTGTTTGATGGTGGTTTCCCCTTGTTGAAATGAAGAAAAAAAAAAATGCTTCACAAAACCTTTTCTTCTCCTCAACCCTCAAGGATCGTGAAAAAACCCACAGACTCCAACTGAAATATGAGCAAAACATTTTTATCATTTCCTCTTTTCTTTTTTTTCAATGGCTATCACTAGATGTAATTATATATGGTCCTGTCTACATATTAACATTACAAAAATGTCTACTATACCACAACATTTCAGTAAAATCAAGACAAAGGAACATATGCACAACCAATGTGTCAAATTGATACAGAGCTTTTTTTCTGTTTTGTTATTACTGGAGTTATTTCACACGACAAGTCATGTTTCCATTGACGGGACTACCTGAGAAGGAGCAAGGGGCTGAGGTGTAAAGCGTTAGATGAATTGTATGTAAATTAGTTATTTCAGGGGGAAAGCCAGACGCTCTCTGTTTTAGCGACACACACTGCAGTCAGTAGACGCTTATCTGAGACTTTGTCGTAGATTGTTGTGTATGCAATAAGCATCAATCAATACAAACCCAGTTCATCAGACTTTTTTTATTTTTTTATTTTTCCCTCTTGCCCCCAGCAATTATTAAGTCAACATATAGTAATATATAGTATTTAGTAATAGTAAAATATTATTTATTAATATTATTCAGTTGTATTTCCTGTATTTCACAGTATCATGGAGTTTGGTTGTAGTGGACAGCAGATGAGGCTTTGCAGAAAGACCCTTTCACCCACTAACTACACAAGATCTGCACAGGCTCCTCCTGCACACCTGTATCACTGCGGTTGTGGTTTCGCGCTTTCACTTGAGGCAGTGCTAACCGCACGGTACAAAACGTGGCGGGTTGCAAGGCAGGGGACATCTTTCACGTTCAAACTGAAGCACTGCCAAATCTGATCATCACACCATCTCACGACAGGCTGACACCGTAGGAAAGCATCACGCACAAATCTCAAGTCTGTCAGGTCTCAGTCACTACTTTTGGGCACTTAATTCAGAGTTTTGTCACATGCACGGCTGAACACTCGTGAGGATCGCTAGTTGCTGCACTCAACTCATTGAAAACAGGAAATCAGAACAATTCCCTCTCACCTTACCCACTTCCCTTACCTGCTGTGTGCAAAGGACAAATGTGCTATATGCAAGCACACTCTATGCAACCATGAATGTCTGATACAAGTCTCTGCATACAATTGAGGTGAAGACTTTGTTCAGGGTAGAAAAGTTTATTGGTATAAATATGCAAAAGGAAATTCCCTTTAAGACTGCATGTTTATGTTCTTCATGCTGTTTTACGACATGAAAACCCATGTTTTAAGCAAACCTCGTTACACTGTGTACACAATTACGGTACATTTAAAAGTTTTCGGCTGAAAAATTGCAATATTGATCATAACACAAATGTTCCAAGCGTACTGCTTTTGATTTGATTGACAGCTAGCAAACTTGAGAACACTGGTAGTCGAGCATTGTACAGCATTGATGATCGTGTGATATACATGTGGTGGACGGACAACCAATACACAAGTGTAATAAAAATGCTGATAATAAATAACAAAAGAACTACTTCTAATGACTACAAACTCCTGAGACAATACTGCCACTGTAATACTGATACAGAGAGTAAACAAGGAGATGGTCACCCAGCTCCACTCTTCACAAGTGTGCCAACTTATTTTAAAACATTGCAAAAAGTACATGCAAACATAACAATAAAAGCAACAATGACACATCAATACAAAGAACAACATTAAATATAACACTGAACAATGTTTGATTCATGTGACAGCTTTTTTTGTTCATATAGCCAGTCTTTTGCGACGATCTGGGATCTGTCAGACGTAGTGCTAGAGATATGTATCAATATGTGCTGAAGAGGGGCCTGTGTGGGTTCTTCCGGATGGCAATGAGGCCTGTGGAGGAAATATAGTGCTATGGCGCACTAAGCAGCCATTGATTTTTAGAAAGGACCATTGCTTTGTCGGTTTCAAGTGCTTTACATTTTTCATTTATTTGTATTCAGTCTTTGAGCCTTAATGTTTTCAGACTCCATTAAATCTCTCCACCGTCTTTGCCACTGGCTTGTTAAACATTGAGCCCGTCTGAACTCTCTTCATATGCTTTGACAAACTGAGATGATACTGTGCAATATATGTTATCAGAGGATGATATCAGAGGCCGAGCAGGTGTAATGTTCACGGACAGTCAGGCGCTGGACTCAGTGGGCTGCTCTCGCTTTGCTTGGCCCCTCCGGCGGCTCGCTGGTCAGGGCGTCTTCTGTCTGAGCAGAGGTGGTCTCTGAGCCAGTGTTACTGTCACTGGTTCCCTCCTCCATGGCTCCCTCTGGGACGCTCTCCTTGTCCTCTGACGCCCCCTCCTCGCTGCCTGGATGAGCCTCAAGCACCTCTGAGGCCTTCGGCTTCCCTGTGTCAAAGAAAAAGACATGTTAAAAAAACCACAAATCCCCGCAAGAGAGCCGGATTGCACCGAAGCCACTAATGAAGGCCAGTGTGGCTCACCTGGAGTATCTGTAGCACTGGGTTCTGTGTCCTCGCATTCCTTGTTGCTACTTTCACCGAGGGGGTTTTGCTGGGACTTGCTGCCATGTGTTGCACAAATGTGTTTTTCTTCTTCTGCTAAGACACAGGTGGGGGCCTCTCTTGCACCTCGGTCTCCTGCATCCTTCTCTCGTTCCGCCACGCGTTTGCGGGCTGCCTCCTCCGCTGCAGCGATCTCTGCAGAAATCTTCTCCATGTCCACTTCCACCTTCATGCAGCACAGCTTCAAATAATGGGAAATTTAATGCAGAAATCATTAGAATTGTATTTTATTTTTAATTTGACAAAGTTTAGTGTTGACTGGGCATGCAGGTTTGTTCAGCCCTGAAAGTGTTGCTTCTCAGTCTGAGAATGGACGCTGTAAGAGCTCTGTAAAGGACAAATGGCGCCGCCTGTTGAGAGCAGTGGACAGTGCACTGAACTGCACAGTGCTGCACCTCATTTCAACAGTTGTTATGGGGGCTACAAATTGTAAACGATGACAGGTATATGATTGCCAGAACATGTGGATGGAGTTAGCAGCAGCTGGTGGCTGTAAGGCTGGCACATAACCAGGGCTGCACACTGTACAGTTCACGAGCAAAATGAAGCTCGCGTGCGAGGAAGCAATGACCCAAGCTCGGTGTAAAAGATGCCGTACCCTTTTGAGCTCATTTGTGAACGACTCTGTGGCTTCGATGAATTTTCTTTTCTTATCCTGGTGGCGGTCTTCAATCTGAAGCAACTCTGCCTCCAACTTTCTCTGTGACACAAGACAGACAGGCACCACGGTTATTAACCCCTAAAAAACAAAGCTAAAGTCTGCTAAAAGCCAATGTTGTTTGAAGATTAGAGGCCCACAACTTGGTCATACCTGGTGTACCATCAAAGACTGGACCTGGCGTTTGAGGACCTGCATGCGAGCCGTGGTCACAACTGACCGCACATCGGGAACCACGCTCTCACTGAGGATCTCGCTGATCAGACGGTGGTTGCGTTGGAAACGAGAGGCAGCCGAGTGCTTTATAGTAAATCCGTCATCGTAATCTGAAGGCATGGAGAGAGAAAAAACATCCCAGTTGTTACGATTGTCTTAGGGAATATATTTCAATACACCTGTGAAAAGGCAAGAGTTGGCACAATGATACAAAACAAAATGATGTAAATACTGCTGTATCAAGACACAATAAACATAAGGAGGATATTGCTCAATATTTATGCAGAGTGAGAGTTAAGTGTAGGCCATTATATCAAAATACATCCCAAAGCAAAGCAATGGGACAAGCTGTTAATTATAACCCACTGTGTGTGGACAGGAGCTTCAAGAATGTAGTCTGCAATTTCCATTCGTCAGCAAATGTTCTTCTTTGTCTTAAATATATAAATACAGGATTATGGGTCAGGAAGGTTAAAATCCAAATACAGTTAATCTGCAGTGTCTTCAAACAATAATCATCCCTAGATTTTCCACTACACTCTGCGGTGATAAAGAATTAAGTCCAGATGGATATAAATAGGAGTTATTTATTTATATATTTTTGCAAATGCATTCAGGATAAAATGCCAAACTACTTTCAGAAGCATCTTGATTACAGCTTTAGACCTGCCGCAATTTGAGAACCATCATTTCGGAGCATTTACATTTTTACAATTCTCTCCCGTTCTCCTTCGCCGCAGCCGAAACGCACTACCCTCATTCAAAATGAATGTCGGTATACGGCTGTCCTCAATTCAGAAATTTGACAAGAGATTTTCAATAGAAGACCCCAAAAAGTTCTGTAAGTGACAGCATTGAAAAAAGCAATTCACGAGCAGCATGTTGGTGTGGAAACAGATGTGATAAATGTGACGTGTTACGGAGATCATGTCATGTCAATACACAAAGTAGATTATGGATTGATATTTGCACAGCAATTACTTGATTGTAATTAATTTGGACATTTAAAGAAGGCATTAGTTGCAGAGTAAGAGAGTAAATCTAATCCATCTATATATTGGATTTGAAAAGTTCTGTTTATCGGTACATAGATATGATAAATACATAGCTGGATCCACAAAAACAGTTCATTACGTGATTCTTTTCTGCATATTTGTTAACCAATTGGTTCTTGTTTTATATTTCCATTTGCCAACACTGTTCACGTGATCATATACAATACGTGCCACTCCTTACCGGCTTTGTTGTGGCAAAACTGTGCTAAACCGCCATGTGATGCTACAAGAGCTCAGCGTTGGATACCACCTGAACCTGCTGCTGCAGTGCACCCGTGTGTGCACATTTGAAACTTTCCTGAGAGCAGAAATGAATCTCGTCTGCCATGCTGGTTTCAAGGGTGCTCACGTCAACAGGAAACAGTTGAGGGAGACATTGTGAGGGTAGAGTGTGTGAATTAAGCGTCTCTAATGTTAACAAATTCAGCAGAATTCAGTCTCATTAATGCGTGGAACTTTTAAACTTTTCCTACTAGCACAACACGGTCCCTCCGCGTGACTAATGTTGTTCCAGGTTATCTTGCATGACATATTTTAAGTAAAACGCGGGCACCTCCTGAATGCCTACTATTGTCCCGATTACAATACATGACAAACTTTCAACACATATACATTCATGTAGTTTTTCATGAATGCATTTTATAACACAGTGGGATCCAGCCGTCCTTTGCTTTTGACTTCATGTGTCTAGCAGGCACTTTGATGCTGTTAAGAATGGAACAGGAGAAACGGGTACATGGCAGCAGCTTAGAGTAGCCTTCCTTTAAGACTGTACTTATTACTAAAGCACAGTCTCTGAATATGTAGCCACCCGGAGAGCTAAATCTTATTTAATCATTGACGTACGTGCAGTCTGTAGAGAACAAAACCCACTGGGATACCAGCTCTGACATTTTTATGGTCTGGGGTTTCTGAATAGCAATTGCTTTTATCTGTAGTTTTCCTGTACATCATTATCTTAGCCAGACCCCAGACAAGCATCATTTCCTTGAGGTGGGTGTAACTCAAACGTCTTCTTCTGCCTTGTGTGTCTAACGTGTGTGTGCGTCAGTCTTTAAAACAATAGAGAAAAGAATGTAAATTTTGCAATTATGTCTTAACCAAATACCAAGGACACCTACAAAATGTAAACAGTTGTGCAAAGCAAAGACAAATTTTGTTCCATGTTGCAGCTTCAGCGCAGAAATGGCATTTCAAAGGTAGCATTACCAAAAAATGTGGAACGGTTCTAGCAGTGCAGAAGGAGGGAAAAAGATAACAGTCTCTGGGTGTCCAACTCTGTGTGGTCGTGCTACATTAATTACAGCTCTGTCACAAACCTTGGGAGACAAAGCATTCAGCTGAGCGGCCTTACCATCTGGATCCTCCGCTGGCTGGATACTCATGTAGGGCTCGCCCTTGTCCAGTCTGGACTGCCTCTGGCGGCTCTCCTCTTCCAGAGCTGCCTCGGCCCGACTTTTTGCATTGACGTAGGCCAGGTAGGCCGGCGAGTTGTGATAGGCCTTCATGCTCTCGTTATACTCAATCTGCGGTGGGAGAGATGACAGGAATGACGAGGAAACAGAGGAGGCAGGCAGACACAACATGTGGACCCTTGTTTCAATCAACTACGACAAGATGAGGAAAGAGGTTTAGTAAGGACTGTTAGAAAGGAAAGAATGATGACTGGAGGGACCCACAACTGTTGGAGACACATCTACTGGTCACCCATCAGAAAAAAAACCCATAAACACCCCTTGTAAAACAACCAACCTTCTCTGCTTCGTAGTCATTCAAATAATCCTGTTTCTCCTCATCAGTGAGGTCCCTCCACATGCCACCGATTATCTTCCCAATTTCCCATAGCTTCAGATCAGGATTGGAGGCTTTTACTTGGTCCCAAACCTGGTGATGAGAGCCAGACATGGGTGTGGGGTTGGGTTGGGTTGGAGGGGCTATAAGTGGTTATCTCTTTGCAGAGAGGTCACAAACCAGAGGAGGCCGTGTGCTTTAAGCTCCATCTCCAAGTTCATAAATCCCACTATGTGATGTGGACAGTCCTAGCTAAATCCTGGCTTAATCTGGCTTCGCACCTACCTCGATAAACACATGTCAGTGTCTGAAACAAAATGCACGTCTTACTTACTCTGCGCTTATTGAATATCTTAAAAGCAAAGCATCCCTGTCCTCCAAAAGGCAGCAATTACACACTGTGTACTTACCTTACGGCTGTATCTCATATATGGCATCAGCGGCTTATCAGGTGGCTTGGGTGGCTTTGGGATATTTATTCCAGAGGAATTCTGGTAAACAAAGAAAGAGAGCCACCTTAAGGCTGCTGTTGAGTGATCACTTCCGCTAAGCTAGGCTGAGTACAGCTTGTGAAACTACATGCAGGTGCATGGTTATATAATTTGACATTAAATTCTAAAAAATGAGACTTGGAATCAAATACAGTATGCATCAAAGTAATTTCTTATCACTTCAATTAACTTGATTTAATTAATGTCAGTTTGAGGCCATACACAAGTCAGGAACCCCGCAGAGTACAATGGAATAGCGCTGACCGTGAAAAAAAATACAAAAATCTCACTTAAGCTGAGATTTGCCCATAATGCCATTATCAGAGTCAGCCAACCACAGCTTGCATGCAGCGACTAAATTACTGCTCAGCAGCCAGAGCCATGCCAAGCAGCGAGTCTGTAATGCCATGGCAACACTGATGGCATGGGTTACTTAACATGGCTGTCAGAAATGCAGACTTTAAAAAGGCAGGTGGTATTCGAATACACACAGATGGACTCTTAGCCAGTCTGCACTGTGATGGAGGCAGCAGAGGGAGTTTGGAACGACACACATTTCAGATTCAGTCTCAGTAATGGAATGAGTTATGCTTCTCATACTGACTATTCTGCAGCATCTGATCTTCGAACGGTGGAAACGCAAAAATACACCTAACCTCTGAAAAAAGCAGAGGTCGATCTTGTAAGAAGCTCAAATGCCACTGATGCTTGCAGAGGCTTCTGCGGTGTCTTCCTTTGACTAAGCCAGCTGACAGTTGTGTTCACTTCCAGTTAAGTGTGAAACGTAACTGGCAGTGAACAGTTGCAGAGCTTAATTTCTCCACTTGGGTCTGCCTGACATTTTCGGTCACCTTGTCACCTACTCTGTTAATATTCATACCGTTACCCGACTGTTGCTGCTTTGGCTCCCTCCCAGTCTGTAGTTGTTGTAGGCCAGGTGGCTGTATGGGTTGTACCCCACAAACCCGGTAGTGTTGGGCATTTGCTGATGGAAACAAATGAGACAGAAATACGAATGAGAAATGACATAAAAGGGGGGAGGGGAGGGGGAGAAAGCCCAAGGCAAAAGAAAATGAAAGAAGCAGGAGGAAATGCATTCATGCTGGGGCTATAAGGAAACAATCTTTTTTGTTAGAAGCAGTGCATCATTCTGTGTAAATAACAGGGGTGGTGGACTCAACAAAACACTCTTTAATATTTCAAATATTTTTGATAAAGCATAAACCGTACTAAAAAACTTGGGGTACCCAGTTGATATTTGGTGCCACTCTTTTGTCAGGAATACTTACAGTTGTAGGGGCAGGGGGAGGGGGAGGGGCATAGGATGGTCTCTCTGTTGTGAAAGAAAAGGTCCAGATGAAACATCAGCATCAGTCCTGTGCAACAGCAGAGTATTTCTAATCTTCCAAGTTAGCTAATCCTAACTATTTGCCAGTGATGTTTACTAAAAACATGCTTTCTCTCTACTCAAACTAGACCTCTATCACCTGAATTCTCTGTTCATCATTAATACACGTTTGATGTTACAGTGTTATGGCTACATCACTTCACATGGACTTCTGGAAACAGCAGGTCTGGTATATCTGGAGAAGCATTTGGATAATTATCACCTACAGAGAGCTTGATATCACAACTGTCCGAAACACTCCCAGTTCCTTACTTGACATCTTTGCAGTGAGGAGTGGGTAACGTTACCAGTCTATTCCAGTCATTGGCTCTGTAATAAACACATTTTTAGAGCAGGACAACATTTTATATCGCGTTCATGAGATGACTTGTGTTGACAGGGCGGTTCATGAATACCACAAAACAAAGAGGTGCCGATGATGATTGTCAGACAAAAAGGGCTGGCTAACGCTGGCTGGCGTCGACGTTAGCTCGAAGTTAGCTCGAAGTTAGCTTAACGTGAATATGAACACTGGAAAGATGATTGGGCATAGCTCGCAAGCCATTTAATTGTGGCAACAGAATTGTATCAATAGCGTGAATTTGCTTAACGTCACATTAAATGCCAAACATGTTTTGACTATTTGGAGAGGTGAAATAGTGGTAACTTTAGTTGACGTTAGGACAGTCCGGGTTTCGGCGTTCATCTCACTGTTAGCGCTAGCTACATATCTGCGGGATCCAACAAACCAGCTGTGTCTTAGCTAGCTAACGGTAGCTACATGCAAACGTAATGTAGCTACAGTAACCTGCTGTTTCTTCAGAGCTAGGTTAGCTAGTCTGCAGCTGCTGTCATCATTAAATAGAGCGGTAGTTGATGTGCGTCACTTCAACTGTAACGTTAATTATACTGTTATGACAGTAGATAATCGATGCTAACGCTATGTGGTTGGCTCGGCTCATCAGCCTAATTAACGTGAAATGGTCTGAATAACCAGCAGACTGACGGCTAGCCGGTCACGTAGCTTAGCCACCTACATGAAATGAAAAATGACAACCCTGAGATATCATTAGCATGCAACGTCAAGTCAAACCAACACATCTAGAGACATACACATTCCCATAGATTTTGATGATGACAAGCAAGCATGTACGCTAAAGTGATGGCAAGAAAACTCACCCTAAAACCTTAAGTCCCCACCACAGTGTGCACGTTGTGGCTTTGACAGGGAAGGCTAACCACCTAGCATAGAGAAACAGTCCCCATAATAAACGAATGAAATGGGGTCCACTCGTAAGATTCCTGCAGAATCTTCCAGAATTGCACCCCCACCCTCTCCTCATTACAGCTGTTCCTGTTCCTCGATGCTGATGCTCATCGCCCTCAATAATCACTGCTGCAGCTCTCACTTATTGATATGACAGCGGAAACATCTTTCTCCTCGAGACATTCAGAGAAAAAGAGAATGTATCATAATAGCTGAACAGGGTTTTGCGTCCATAGCTTTATCTTGAATGTGCAAATGTGCATCATCAAGGCTTTCCAGGATAATAATGTAGCCTGTTTACTCCTGAGTTGTTCAGGAGCAAAAAGCTGACCCACATTGTCACCTCATGTCAAAAATGTGCCATGTCAGTGCAGGTGCCCCACAATTTACAGCCATTCTTTTCTACCAGGCAATCATCTCAGGCTATATATATATATATATGTGTGTATATATATATATGTATACATACACATACACACACACACACACACATATATATATATAAGTTGGGATGACTTATTATGTCACCATACCGTAAGTTGCATTATGGATGCTTCACAGGCTGCTAAGCTTTTGAGAAAATTAAGGTTGCCCTATTCACTGCTCCCTTGTTGTGAGAACTGAAATACCTTGCATTCTTGTTCACATTGTTTGAGAGCCGCCCAGGTCAATAGTTGTAATAGTGTGTTCCCTAAAGATAACAACCCAAAGCCTGTAGGATTAAGCCTACATCTCTGCCCATTCAACCTGCATAGTACTTGTTTTGGATTTGTTAATTGATTGTGTTCATTGTGACCCCGTTTCTTTCTGTTTACACTGCACACTTGAGAGCTTATTTTATTTCTGCTTGACCTGCATCCTGTATAATATGCATGCCGACACCATTGTGATCTCATCTGCAGGTGTGGCGCTTCATCTTCTCTTCATTCACCGGGCCACGGCCAGCAAGCTGTACGGATTTGACGGGGAGCAGATTCCACACGCACAAGGCATGGGCAGGACCCTGTTTAGTGTCGGACCCCTGTGATGGAGTACATCTGGAGGTAGGGTGGAGGTCACATGCCTCCTGTAAGCTACTGTGCAGGCTTAACACAGACACTCACACAGGGCCTCCCAGGCACAGCTGTGGGATTGTCAATGCCCAGGGGCAGAGCAGGGCCTGTGACATTTTGAATCAATCAGAGGGAAACCCATGAAGCTGGTCTTATAATGCAGATTCAGACCCAGATCTTAAGCCAGTAGAGCTCTCCAAAATAGACTCAGGCAGTGGAACTAAGCAGACTTGAAAGTTTACTCTGGTGGTGGATGGTGGAGGTATTTTTAGAAGGCGCTTCAGTCAGATTATTATGATGTATCATTCCAGAGGTATTCCTTGGACAAATGCCTTGAGTATTATCATTAACCTGTCTGTCAAACCAGCATTCACGATGGGCTCAAGGAAACATACGGTACTTGATTACAATGCACCAAAACTCAACAACATTTACACATAAAACTGGGCAAATGACATTGTCTTGCTGATTTGGTTGGTTTGACATTCAGAAACATGTTCATAGACAGTCCACTGTAAATGTTTCGTTTTCTGCCTCTGGCTTGGAGGCAACAATGTGACCTTTTTGTCATTTGATGAAAGAAACAGGTAGGCCGATAAGCTCATGTCGATAATTGCGAATTTAGATGTGAAGTGCATCCCGGAACACAGCTTCTTATGTAGTCCTGCACCTGCAACCTTTTATTTAAAGGTTTGTTTCCTGTTTCATTGTGGCACTGTATCTAGAGCTGCTTTGGTCATTTGGAACTCAAAGGTGGACTGTACTTACTTACTGTACATAGCTAACAAATCAGCAAGCATGCTTCCTCGACTAACACTAGTGCTACTTTTGCTACAGCTAGCACTGCCAATACTAGCCTGACCAATATACTGGATTTTTCTGAATCAGAATCAGACAATACTTTATTAATCCCCGGGGGGAAATTATACAGATCCCAATATTTGAGAGTTTAAAAATCCAGTAACAATATATCCTCCTATATTTCTTTTAGGGTTGAAAAAACGTATATATAAACGTATTAAATACTTAACCCAAACGGCAAACATAACATTAAGTTTTGAACATTAAATTAGTGTCAGTAATAACTCAAAAAAACAACACAAACTCATCAAAAAATATATTACAGCTGAGATAAATAAGCCTTTAAAAAGATAAATAAGAACTATGATAAAAACTAAATGAAGACGTGGGTGACGTTATTGATATTACTACTCCCCCCCCCCCCCCCCCCCGTATCCTACACACACACTACTACCAGTATTACTACTGCTACTAATAATAACAGCAACAACATCATAGTTTCTAAAGTGTTTTAATTGATGTATTACAATGTGTACATTTTCATCAGGTAAACATTTACAATGTAACTGATCGCTTGAACCTCTATATTTCAGTTCTTTGATCACTTCAGTGTTTTGAGTATAACGGTCCTGTTCCGGACAAGATACACAAGACCATGGCTGTTTCCAAACCCCCAGTCCATTTGTATGCATGCAAACGTTACTTCATGTCTTCTACACATTAATAGATAATATCAAAGGCAAACAGGAACAGTCTATTCTCAAGAAATGCAATTACGGTTCAGTACAGAAAAGGTAGAGATTGAGCGACGGACTATAGCTTAAATACACAGTTTATGTAGTCAGAAGGCCTTTACAAAATCAAAGACAAAACCATTTGCCATCTCTCTCAAAGATTACGAATAGACAAATGTGTCTGAATGTGCGTAGGAACACTTCATTAATTGATGGACGATAAGATAAGATTGTTCTGGAACTTTGTTTGTGTGTGCATGCAGTTCACTGAATGAGTGTTGACGTCTCCAGACACTTAGCTTGTAGTCTTTGGAACGATTTTTAGGATATTTGGTTTTTGATCATTTTTAAGCTGCAGCAGTGATTCTCCACCCATACCATCTTCTGTCTATCTGTCAGTGTTTTGGTGAACTACCTTTGGATACATTTCTTTCTATAGTGACATGTAAAAGTGGTCATCAGGTGGCAATGCACCAGCAATGGTTAGAAAATGATCATTGGCTTCAGTGATTATATTAAATTCCTCGCAGTACGTAGTGTTATTAGTTGCTGGGGACCAAGAGTGTGGACTTCTGACTGATATTATATGTGACAGAATGATTAGGCCAACACAGAGACAAGAAAAGAAGTTGCCTTTGATCATTTTTGTTTGAATAGTTTATTATGATTAACCATATAGGATGTGAATCTATGGCAAATGTATTGTAATTCTATGTTTCGTTTATACCAATTTCATAAGTGAGTTTTGTACCAAAATTACAGAAGATAAAGTGCACAAAAACACACCATCCAAGTTTGTATGTGTACAAATAGTAGGAGGGTTGTTTTAATTGTCCAGAATTTCTCCCTCGCCCCCTGAAATACCTTCAGGAATACACTGAAGATGCATCAGAGAAACCCTCAGTCTGACAATAAGGGTCAAAATATGTCTGATTCATTTTGGAAATGGTCTCAGTTAGCTGAGTTGAGATTACTGGAAGAGAGCAACTACTTTTCACACCTGAGGGTTATATGTTTCACTACCTTGCACCATAAACGAATAAGAGAAGCACCAAATGCAGAGCATTTTAGAGCCGCAACGATTAGTCGTTTCAGTCATTTTTCAAGCAAAATGTCAAACATTTGCTGGCTCCAGCTTCTTACATGTCAGGATCTGCTGCTTTTCTTTGTCCTTTATGATAGTAAATGAAGTGTCTTTGGGTTTTGGGCTGTTGGTAGGACAAAAGAAGCAATATGAAGGCGTCACTTTTGGGCTCTGGGAAATTGTGATGAGCATTTTTCACATTTTTTTTCACATTTTATAGACTGAACGATTAATCGATTAACCGATAATGAAAATAATCGCCAGATGCAGCCCTAGAACGTTTTACTTTTCTCAGACTCTAAGTATATACTACTTCATTCTAGAAAAAATGATTAGACCAAATTCAATATGGAAAAAATGCATAATAATAGTAGTTTTCATGGCACTCTTTCAATTTCTGTGTGAAGATGAATGAACGCCCCTTCAGTGTGTTGTACTCAAATAGTCCCATTTAAAGCTCAGCTGATGTTGAGGTGAAATCAGAGAAAGAACCAAAAATCTATTGTGTGACAGTAGCTGTGAACATCTGTCTCGTTATGATCAACATATCTGATATTACGCACCGACCATTTGTTAGGTGGACATTTCTTTGGAATGACCCGACCCTCTCTCCGGACTTGCTGCGCTCCTCGTCCCTCTCCTGTGGTGAACTAACACCAATAGCGACCATCCATCCACACAAGATGAGTCTTTGCTCGAGTCAACAATAACCAAAGGTTCCCACGGAACAGATAGAGCAGGCTGTCCGTATCTGGTGGTGACAAACACCAGCATTAGCTTAAACCCGCTACTCTGCCGTGAACTCGTAATGCACAACACCAGTACAATCAAAATGCTATAAGAATAATACCAGCCTCTCCTACGGTATCGAAAGTATTTGATGAGTAGCTATGTCACTTACGCTGGTAATACACTCCTGTAATTATTAGTGTGATGCCCTACAGACGATATGAAAACTGAAAACCAGCGTTGTCAGATTAACAGGAAATTCTGGTTTCCACATAATCATTATGCTATCTTTACTGCTACATCAGAGTCCTCCATTCAAAACGTTATCTTAAGTAGGAGTTGCTATGCTGCCAGGAGCTTAATCATTACAACTGTGTATTTAAAACACATCACGCCTGCAATTTACATCACCGGCCAATGGAACATGCAGCCAGTTCGCTTCAGTGCAAAAGCCACTGTGGGATGTTACTTTTATGTTTCAACAATAACATTGAAAACACACATGGAAAGCTTTTCTCGATAGCGAGTGCAGATGGTCACACCTTTAGGTGATCCTCACACTTGCTGATGCTAATTGCTCCACTTCCTGAAAGTCCCGGTCTTCTGTTCCAATCCTAAATAATGCCCAAAAAGTGCAGAAGCCATTTTTTTTTTTGTTGTTTTGTTCTGTTTTGTATTTTGGCACAATCAGTATATAGCACCACCAAAGTTCTGCCAAGCAGTCTGTTTGGAGAGAAATCCTGTATGTTGAAGCATATTCATACAAAACACGAGAGTCACGCTGGCATCTTAGCACCAGCTGCTGGAAAAATAAGATTATCCTATCAGCAGCGTACAGAGTTTCTAGCCCAGCTACGCTGCCAGTCCTTCTGGACCATGATGCTAGAGAGAGCTCGTCGGCAAAGAGAGGAGGATGCTGAGTTAACCAGGGGGTGATGAAGCAAATCTATTCTGGCCTTTCAGAGATACAGTTTTTCTAACTAATCTCACTTTTCACTTTGGTCTTGATGTTGTGAAAAGCTATGACTTATCATTTGGTAAGTCAGGGCAGGGGACTGGGGGGACTACCCCTGTTGCTTCTCATTTTATCTGTTGTTCTCATCCTTCATCCATCTTTTATTGCTACTTTTGTCGCCGCTGAAACTAAACTTTGTGTTTCAAACACATTTTATGGTCATTTTGAAACTACTTACCAGGTGGGTGGGGTTTTACGACATGTATATAGGACAGTAGAATAAGAGCCATACGTTACAACCAATTACACACATTGTGTGAAAAACTAGTACACAATCCTTTAATTGCTTGTTGTCCTGATGCAGTAATTCCAACTGATCTAGTGCTCCAGAAAGAATAAAACAAACGCTCCGGTCTGATTATCTGGTGGGTTTGATGCCTTTTCTCACGTTTCAAGAGTACTCCACTGAAGTTAGACTAGAGAAAACATCACATTTGGCTCTCTAACAAAGATCACAACTACGACTGTTATCTGTGGAAGGTTTTTTTTTCTGCCACCTGTTACTTTAAAGCGCATGTGTCTAAAGACTATCTGTCTCAAGTTCACATAGTAGAAACAATACACAACAAGTGCTCAAAAGACTCAGAGATCACACACTCTCACACACAGAAACAAAATAGCAAAAGAACTCAATTCAATGGTTTCCTTTTTGTTGCGCAAGCTCAAGTACCGTTGGCCTCAGGTGAAGCGAGGCTTGAGAGCAAAGTCCTTTCCTCGTGTAGTTCTACTAATAAGCACCAGTAGAATTCAGCTGCTCCTGCACACCCCCCCACTGCTACTCCGCACTCCTCAATCCCGCAGGGTAGCAGTCATTAACTGGTGGCAGTCCAGATCCCCTCGCAGCTCCAGCGGCCCCGGCAGCCTCATGCCTGTCTTCTGATCCACGCACCAGCACTTCCCCCGCTGGCCATCACGTGCGGGATGACACTGTGGGCATAAACGATATATAGGATATTCATATAACAGCTTCTCCAAACTACAGGTTCAAATATTAAAGGTGCTGTAATGAATAGTTTTATATTAACAATGGATCAGATGACTATGTGTAAAGTGAAAGGCGCCACTCATAATGATCAACCCACAGACACTTATCACCCGACTCTGCAGTTCCTCCCAGCTTTACGGAGCTTTTCAGCATCATTTAAATCAATTTTTTGGTTTTACTGCCCGCAACTTTACTGTTTTGGTATACTTTCCCCATTCTCATCTGTGGGTGCTCAGCAGCAGCAGCAGCAGAACCGCTGTTTTCAATAAAAAAAGCTCTAAAAATCCACCATACATTACATGCCCGGCACCAAATGGCGCACAACGTTAGCGACTAGCGAGTAACACAGCGCAGCGTTTAGCAGGTGAAGAGACAGACATTTCCCTCAGGAGTTGGCGGAGAACAAAACGGAGCTAAAAGGCGAGTGAATATTGGACTCACATCCACCAGGCAGACACAAACTCCCACTGAGTGCTAACGTTGCTTCGTATCTGCTGTACGTGTACCTAAGCTAACATGTTCGCCAATAAGGGGATCATTTGTCAGTGTTGTGCTTACAGCGGGTTGTGCTGCCCCCAAGAATCAATGAATGCAGGTTTATACAAACCTGAGCGCTAGGTAAGAGGTTACAGACGTGTGTGACGGTAATGTTTATTTGTATAGGGACAAGTATGTAACTTAAATCAATGCCACACACACAGCACAGCACAGCATTTATAGCCGAAGCTAGTCTGCAATGCCCGTCCCTAGATGGACCTTTAAAATACATAAAACTTAACAACAGATAAACAAGAGACAGTATAAAACATACTCAACAGTAGGTACGTCCATTAAAACCACAAAACTCTGGTTTGACTCTCTTGAAAGAGTAGGTAATGCTTCTTTGGCAGGGCCTCAGACCTGCAGCTTTTAAAGTCTTTAAAAGATGTTTTCATTGTTTTTGCAGCACTTGGCTTTTTCCTGCGTAAATGGTCAAATGACTGGAGTTTGTCAAGTATAACACTATTTTAGCGCCAGAACACATTCAAAGAAGTTTGTCTACTTACCCAAAAACACATTACAAACAAACACAACAAACTACAACCAGCTGGCACTTAAAGTTGCCATAAAGAAACTGTGAGAAGTAATTCAAGTAGTTTCATTATTTGATTCAAAGCCTCCTGTGAACTTTTAACAATTCCTGTAATACGAAAATGATTGTGTGATTTTGCACTTTTTCTGCCTCCAAGCAAGACCAGTTAGCAATCTCAGAGCAACTCTGCCATGAAATGATCACCAGTTGTCCCCCCTGACCTGTGCTTCACTTCCCAATAGGGTTTTTTTTTTTTATCACGATGCAGTTTTAGTTAAACAGTAAACAGATGCCTGTGAATGCGAGCAGACAGAGATACTTTAACCATGTTACACAATCAACATAACTCAGACTTGATGACTGGAGCCTTCGCAGAGCTTTTCCTTTTATCACTGACTCTGCGTCTGCTGCTTTGATTGCACACGCAACTCAGAGCGGCCTTATCTGTGTTTTTATGCTCTCTGATTCTTCCACTCTTATCTGCAAAGTTGCCCAATCTCGCAGCGGCAGAATAGGGGGGGGGGGGGGGGGGGGGAGTCACTGCATCCAAAAGCTAATTGCATCCATCACAGCAATAAAGTGATTAGTGTCCAACAGTTTAGGGGAAACCACTTTACACACGCAGTTCAACTGTTTGAATTCTGAAAGTAAATCACTTTTCATGTGAGCTTAGAAAAATAAGGTCTTGGCATCACCGCGACAGCTTGGAGACACTTTTGTGTTGATCTTGAACTAGTAGGACAATATTTCATCGAAGTCTGCAGGCATGTTTTGTGTTTTGGCCTGCAGATTGTTGATGTGGTTTGAAAGGAACTGTTTGAAGTATAAAGATAGGCATTTTTATTTTCATTGGCTTAATAATAGAGACTCACAGTTCACCAGTACACAGGCCCAAGCAGTGGTCTGCTCAGTAATTCAATGAAGCTCGTAATGAGTGTGTGCCTGAAGTCGCAGACCTGCTTAGCGTGGAAATCGCCGTTCTTGTCACAGTTGGGTATGGGGATTGTGAAGAGATCATCGTGTGTGCGGGTATTCGATGCCAGTCTGTCCAACGCTCTCTGCAGCTCAGCGCGACACGGAGCCTGTAGGAGAAATGATTTTTGATTTGGTGTTTATTCACGTCAGCAGAAAACTGCTGTGTAAATAGAAAAACAACAACAAAAAAAACGACCACCGTAAGTTAAGATATCATCACAGTTAGTCATAGAAAGTAATGAACAATGAATATGCAAGTACAGTAATAATGTGATTTTAAAGTAGAAAATAAACATCAGGCAACTCAGAAAACAGGAAATGTGTTTGGATTAATACTTTTATATGTATATAATACGCTTTTGTCCTCTATTGGAGTAAAAGATTATTACATTGCCTCCAGTGCTCGTGGGAACTCGTGGCAGTTGCTGCAGAGAGGAGTTTTGTGAGTATTTGATTATATTCTCTGAGCTGTGTTGGAAAAAAATCCCAACTTTCATTTGTCCACCAGGATTTATTTATTGAAGTCAAAAGTCAGAGTGCTGTTATGGGGTGATAGTTCAACTCAACATCACACTAGTTCGACGCTAAGAAATGCCACCGCCATTACGTGGTTTGTGCACGTGGATGTGTCTGCAAATAGTGCTGAGAGTCGGCCGCGTTGCAGTCACAAGCCAACTAATGATTGCACATGAATGCATCATTCTGACAGCCTATCCAACTGCTTTTCCCACAGAGACTTTAAAAACCATTAAAAAAACTCATTTAAAAACATAAAATATAAGGTAAACCTACCTGGGTGGGCAGCCCCCAAGGAATCTATATGTGGGAGACTGTGGCATTACTGTGCAGTCATGTAACACATTTCTGTGTTAAATGAATGTGGTAAAACCAGCCTGTTACTGATTAATAGGGATGTTATGATCCTGCCCTTGCCAATGTTAAAACAGCAAATTGCATGTTGATGTCAATGTGCACCTGCACTTTATTTTGCAAGACCGCAATTAAATGTTACGGTCTGTAAATAACTCATTTGTACAATTTATAACCTGACTGTTACGCTTGTGGCTTTGGAGCTATAAAGCCGTAATGTAAAACACCTGCTGGGTGCTGGGCCATGTGCTTTGGAGGGGATTGCCCTGGGTTTGTTGTTTTCTATGAAACTGATAAGATGTCAGAGGATCGTGCCGCTCACCAGCGCCGCCTTGGTCTCCTCCCTGGCGGTGTTGCTTCTCTGATTTGTGGATTTCGGAGGGTGTCGGGCCAGGGTCTTCTGTATGCAGCGCTTGTCCTGCGGGCTGCATCGGATGTTGCTGTTGTTTGGGTGCTCTGGGATGATCTCGTCCTGCCTGTCCATCGCTGAAGGACAAGGAATAATGCTTTAGTTCCTTCAATTCAGCAACAAGGTCAACAATGCGCTGTCAGAAGTACCACATAAACAGTTTGTCAAAAAGATTTGCAGGGCTTTTGTTGCGTGATTGTCAGTGCAACATAATAATATCACACTTAATGATACGAGCATAATTTAGGGCAACATCTATTATTTGAATGATTTGCGTGGGCGTCAGATATAGAGCAGGAGCTGTTCTGCTACTCCTCCTTGTCCTTCTACATAACACCCCATACAGCTGAACGTGGTGAGATGTAGGCTAAAAATGAGGCCAGGTTAACCTCAAGGACACTGAGCCATGTTCCCGCTCTGGGGGGTAATCTGTACCTCAGCCTCTGGCCCTGGTACTTTTCAACCACCGCACCATAGCCGTGCCACGAGCTCTGAGGCTTTTTAAAGGATGCCACCCCTGTTCTGCCACCCTCTGTACATTGTGGTCTGTGCCACATTCACCTTTGCATCCCTATAATCCTGCTGTTCAGTGGCCCTGCAGGCAGCCAGCTGCTTCCTCAGGAAATGCCCCCCCCCCCTCTTAATTCTCCACCTCTCCACAACAACCTCAGTCTGTGCCAGATGGAAGTTGTTAAAGAGTATTTGCACTGTCACAAGTGGGCACAAGTGTGTGTGTGTGTGTGTGTGTGTGTGTGTGTGTGTGTTTGTGTGTGTGTGTGTGTGTGTGTGTGTGTGTGTGTGCGCGCGCGCACATGCTGGTTGGTGATTGGGGGGTACAAGATGGGCACAATAGAGGAATAAAGGTTATGCCTGTCTCTCTTTGTGCACATGTATGTTGCCTTTCACCTGTGGCTTATAAGACAGCGTTTTCATGCGTTCTGCTCATAATCCATGGCATTTTACAGTTTGATGCGGTTTTACCATTTTGAAGCTGTTCTCGTCCTAATAATTGAACCAAGTCTGAGCTCTGGTTAATATCTAAGGTCACTGCCAGGCATCCAGTGAATTGCGGTTGGCAAAGAGACAATGAAGGTGGGCCAGTAGCCTCGTGAATCTTGTGCAATGTGCAGCCTTTTCCCAGGTCTATACGGACACACATCCAGACCAGTGCAAGCTTCTTTTTTTCAAGCTAGTCCTGGTCCTGCTGTATTCAGGATGTTGATCCAGGGCCATTATCTGGTAATGACTAGAATTTACTTACAGCTTGGTGACAGGAGTTGGACCAGGTTTCTCTAAACTTCATAGACAGTCATCTTGCTTTGCTTGACTCGTCGGGGGGGAAAGTGTCTCTTGGCTGTTTGTATTTTTAGTCTTGTTGTTGTTAAGCCTTGCTCATCAGCACTTTCTTCCACAAGAGCCAACGGGGGTTTCAGCTGTTTCCTTCGTTCCAAGTTGTTCTTTCTCCCCTTTTGCCAGTTCACACTTTTCCGATTCCACGCTCTTTTGTAGGGCGAGCCGAAGCCATTCAGAAGTGGGTCAGGGGTGGCATGTCCTGTTTGCTACCACTGCTGTTTTCCACGGAGGAAGTCGCCACTTCTCTGTGTGGTTTCATTTGATTTGGATCAGCAGCTCTTTTGAAATGTAGTTCCTACAGTGCATTATCAGCCCTGGAGCTGATTGCAGTGCATTTCCAGTCACAGGTGCACAGCAAAGATAAAGAAAGGTCTTGAGTAAAACAAGACATAAATATATAATCATACGCTGAATCAGGACCAGCCTTCACCTGTCTTTTTGGTCTTTTTGTACACTGTAATAAGCCAAAGCTGAGCCAACAAGATCCAGTAAAGACATAAACAAAGACCACTACCTGAAAAAACACTTTCAACAACTCAAAGTGTTACAGAACATTTTGGAGGAGTAGTCTACCCAGAGAGTATCCATTTTTCAGGAGATTAGTCGCTGTCAATACAGTATAACAACACTACATCACTTGCGGTCACATCACTTGATCTACATTAGGACAAAGTCTGTGCTACACCTTCTGACTATAGATTTGTCTTCTCTTTGCAATGGAGCACTGACATGAGGAACTAAAGGGGTCATCAGATTTCAAATTCCAATGTTAGTGCCGTTAAGGCTGAACTTGTAAACCCCGAAGACAAATATCCTTCTCAAATAAATATTTAGTTATGCTCAGTGGGATTGGCAGAGTACTTTCCTATGGTTTATACTTCCACTAGCTTAGAGCTTAGATGTAAGCCAAAAGACAGTCCACTGTGTGACACATTTGTACAAGAACCTGAGATGCACCCTTTTAAAAAACAATGCCTTAAGATAGATAGATTAGCATTTACATTTGAGTTTGAAAAAATAAAGAGGAGCTGCTAAGCTACTTCCTTACAGGGTGTACAGTCCGACTGATGTATCAGCCAATATTAACTTATCACAGATATATCCGTATTGGTGTGTGTTATGGCCGATAAGTAACAAGAAATCGCAGAACATATGTAAGCGCACTTGCACATTTACTTTTCAACTGTAAAATGTCCAACTCGGTACATATTTTGGTCAGAATTCTTTAAAAAACTAATTTAAAGGATCCGTATAAAAGAGCAACTTAAAAGCAGCTAAAAATCTTGTTTTGGCTGACCTCCCGCTGTTTGACTTCAGTGGTGTTGAAGTGTACTTCAGAGTGTGTCAGTGCACAGTGACATCACTGTTGGGTGTGGTTACAGGTCTACCATAGCACATTTCTGAGCAAACACACTGAAAACTTTAGACCAAAGTGGGAAATGAAACATTGCTTTTCAGCCTGGTGTTAAATTAGTCGTTACAATGTTTGTTTATGTCATATGCTTATGTAGAAAAAAAAAAAAAAGGGCCAGGGCAATGGAGCAAAGTATTGCTGAGATGAATCTTATATACACTATTGGTCTTCTGGATTTAATGCATCCTAACTGTATAGTTGCTATGGAGAGCCACTGCTCATCACCCAGGGATCAACTCCATTACTGAGGCCTTTGCCTCTGCCAAAGTTATTCCTGTTAAGTCACCTCATTCATTTTGCAAACATTGGGATTAGCCTGAGTTTAACAAAGTCAGTCTATAAAACTTGCCTCGAGTGGATTAAAATGTGAATTTCACAATGCAACAGAAAAACACTGTCGTGTTGTGATTCTCCTTGACACTTGATAGAATAGATTATACTGTATTGACAGCGACTAATCTCCTGAAAAATGGATACTCTCTGGGTAGACTACTGCTCCAAAATGTTTTGTAACACTTTGATAAGTGTTTTTTCAAGAGTTTCTGGCAGCGAGCTCAAAAGTCAACTAGGCTTCCTACCAAAAAACTGTTCTTTTCAGTCAACAGTGGATGCTGCCAGAGTATCAGAACACTGGTTTCCAGGCAGAAGATTTCCTTGAATCAGTTAATCATCAGAGTTGATGTCTACTGCAGTTGTGAGAACACTGTTCAAGACTACCGGCATGTGCTGAAAGAGGGCCAATGACAATTTGAGAACTCTTTTATAGTGTCATTTGTCAAAGGAAAGATAGAAAATGAACTCAAGTCTGAATCACATACCAACCTTTGCGAAAAGGAAACCTGCTGCTGCTGCACGGCCTGATTCTGCTCGGGCCACTTCCTGTTCAACTGATGTCAAAACAGACATCCAGAAGTGCAACATGTTTGTGAGTTTGAATCCAAAGAGAGTACA
Organism: Enoplosus armatus; assembly: GCF_043641665.1. Lineage (NCBI taxonomy): Eukaryota > Metazoa > Chordata > Actinopteri > Centrarchiformes > Enoplosidae > Enoplosus > Enoplosus armatus. The sequence continues at coordinate 7,023,007 of NC_092181.1, read as the reverse complement.
GGAGCAGCAGTTTACTGTCAAATTAGTGCTGATTTACCCTTCAAGAAGCAGAAAGTAACCAGGAGCAACAAATCTGAAAATGATTAGAAATGCCTACTTTGAACCCTAAGTTGCTAACTATAAACTCACCATCACTTTTAGCCACGGCAGTTTCTTTCCTTTCTACCAGTTTGTTCACTTTCCGTGGAGAAAACACTTTGGTTGCCTCGGCTTAATACTTTGAAAAACATTGTAATCCAAGTCAAAGGCTTGAAACTCTCTGTTATTGTCACTAATAAGCCAGATGTAACACACACGCAGGGTCGTGGATCAGAGACAGAAAAATATGAATGAAGGATAGAGCAGAGCCTCTTCCAAATGGACCATAATCAGGATAAACATTATCCTTTATCCTGACAAAAATCTTTTGGATCAAAACATTGTACGGCATGATGAAAATAAAACATGTTTTGGGAACTTAAGGTTTTTCCCACATTCACCGCCTCCTCTGAGATTCATAGCTTCTTCTGTTTTGTAAGGAAGCGATCCTGTTTTTCATCTAGATAAAACGATGGTTCAAAGACATCTGAATCTGTGTCACTTATTCAACAATATAAACTGAACTGAGATATCGTCGTCTATCTTTGACCTCAAGGACGTAACTCCATGAGCCGGGCTCCAGCAGATTTATTTGCTTGCAGATCTGGTCTGTGAGTAAATTCAGTTATAGTGGGCTGGGGATAATCGTAGCCATCCATCACTTGTTGATGCACTGATGCTACTACTGCATGTGATGAGTAGATCTATGAATAGAGGGAAACCTGCTGCTGCAGTGAATTAGGTCAAACTATTTTGAGCTACATCATTAACTTAATTTTGAGTGGATTGTTCTTGTTTTAATAGATGTACAGAAGCAGGGTCTTGAGTGGGAAGTGCAAGGAGAGGGAATGAATACAGTGTTTCTACCAGCCAGTGAATGGGCCTACTACCTGCCGGAGGTAGTTACAAACACAATTTTTAATCTTTATGAAAGGCCTGAATTAACAGTAATGACCGCTGCTCAGAAAATACACTTCACCATTTATGAAGATATTGAGATGTAGATTGCTGCATTCTTTTTGTTGCTGAATTAAAAGGTTCATGCGTGAAATCTCAGCCCTTGAGGAGTCACTGTTCTCCTCAGATTAGGCCCGTGTCGTGGCCAGGACAACGTTGGATTATTTATGTATCTCTCAGCTCCAACACTGGAAGGGGGTCCTTGTCCCACGGAGGACAGCAATTAGCTAATCACATTTACTCCTGCACAAGAGCCCCAGCTGTACAAATGTGCTGCACAATCCAAAGAAAGCAAATACACAACATTAAGGGACATCTGCTGAAAGAGCTTTGGGAAAATCCTCATGTAGCACCCCCCAAAAAAAAAAAGACATCCACCATCTTTAACCAGTTCGCAACTCCCAAAACGTGCAGAGGAGTCCTCGCTCGCAGGAGAAAAGGAGAATCTAGGTTAGCATGCTGCTTTCATAAAGTCCTGCGTGCGTCACAGCAAATTGGGCATAGTTGGACAGAGTCGGGCTCCACCGGCAGCTTCATTCATGCAGCCCCTTTAGTGCCTGTAGGTGTAAGCCTTTTCATATCTGACATCTGTATCAGTTTGTAAATAATATCTGTTTCGCTGTCAGAGGGAAGCGTTTGAATATGACACCGGGGCAGACTCGGCAGGAATGAAGGGACAGATGCCAACACACGCATGATGATTTATTCTAAGTATTAAGATAGCAAGGGTTTCTAAGAATGGGATATTAAGATGCACTAAAGCTGTCTCAGACCTTGACATAAGATGCAGTATAGTGCTTGTTGTTGCTATGGAAATTTGGTTCAAGAATAGCCTCAAGGTTGATACATATTTGAGAAAAAGAAACAGTTTGGAATCAAAGAAAATGGGCTGACAGCTCGTAACTCTTGCCAGCCTGGTTTAATGCATAACACTTTTTTCATTGGTAGTTAGCAGCAAGCGGCGATCGTGAGGCAGCACAAATCGCTGTGATACAAGTGTTGTCGTGCAGTGTCTCGATGCAGAGCTGGAACTATTAGCCCGAACACCCTAAATTCCCTTCATTGGGCTGTCGAGATCTGCCTCTATCCCAGGGTCCCTTTTCATTATGGATTCTCTTGGTTTTTAAAAACCCTCTTCTATTTTTATCTAGCATGTTCACTGTTGCTAGGAGTGGGGCAGTGTCAGACATGTATTCAGGAGATGCACCCCCTTGTTTAATAATGCATAAGTACGGTGAATGCGCCACAAAGGAAATCTCCTGCTTGTGACTGGAGTTGCTCTTCGCCTCTCCCCCGTGCCTCTCTGATTGTCTCTCCGCTGCCATGGTTTACATTGAACATTCTTATACAGCAGATCTGAGCTGCGGCCCAGAAGAATTGATTTACAGTGAGATTTATTGGGCATAGCTTCCCCGCTTTGTTATGACAGACTCCGGGGGTGAGAAGGAGTGCGGAGGCAAACAGAACTCAGCGCTCAGATTACAGTACACCAAAAACAAAACTTATGAACTTTCCAAAATGTTCCGTCCACTGCCGCCCCGCCCTGGAGAAAGGACCCGAGACTCCCCCCGGTGCGCTATAACCCAGTTCCGGGCCAGCTGATCGGACAACACGCCATCAAAGAGCAGAAATATTGTTCAGGGAGAACAGCCGGGCCAAGCTGAGACAGCCCTCCGTTTTAATCATGCTCTGAACAGCTTTCCTCGTCTTTCTGATTCCATTTAGTCATGCTATGTGCCGGCCTAACCTATGCTGGCCCTGCACAGAGAGCAGAAGGCTCTCATTTCAGCTCTGGCAGCTAGAGTGCCGATGAGCTCATCCTCATGAAGGAGCTGGACGCGGTGGGCGATGCGCTCGAAGGCTTGTTAGGGCTGGGGGGGCGGGGGTGTGCACCCTGGGCCAGGGGAAACAGATGCTGCAATGAAGATGAGCGTCCTGGGACTTTTATATTGGCTAAGTTGATCCAAATCTTTGGTGTTCTGGCGCTAGCAGATAGCCCACTGCCATTACCAGTAACTGTCTGGGAGCCTGGGCTCAGTGGAAGCAACGGCGGGCCAGTTAGTTGATAATCTGGGACAGATGAAAGAACCACCTAGTCTGCGACACATTATAACAATTGTCTCATATGGCATAATGGAAATCAACACCACTCCCTTTGAGGAGAGCAGAGGAAGACAAACAGTGGAGACTGTTTCTTCAGTAGAGAGAAGTTAATGGAACTGGAATGAGCTGGAACTGGATATGCAGATAAGACATCCAGTATTAGACGTCCCACTGTGTGAAAGTGGAAACAGACTTTCGTCTTTGCAAAAGGAATGCAACAACAAAGAGGAGAATGAGAACCCGGCCCAGAAGAGTGTGATAGAGACATTGACAGCAAAAGAAGAGTTAGACATCTGCAGCAGCAGGAGAAGGAGGAGGAATGGGGGCGTCCATGAAAGAGCACCAAGTGAATTACTGATTGCAGAGAGCTCTAATAGCCCCAGACTGGCCACACTCCATTACAGTCATTTCATACAGCAGCTTTTATTACCTCCTCCCATTACAAACACACACACATATTCACTTACTCACACACACACACACACACACACACACACAGACGCTCACATTCCCAGTACCACCACAATGCATTTCACTGCCTGCACTACAAGACTACCTGCAGGTTTAACATTGGCGTGATGAGGTAATTGCACACCCAAGGGTTGCTGGGAAAGTTCATTTTTAGTGTCACTATTAGCCAAATGCACGACTCCTTCACGAAAAACGAGTAGCTAAGTTGCACGCCACACAGTCACAGAGAGGGCAGACACATAACAGCACAAGCTCCTCACACACACACATGCACATGCACACACGCCCACCCCATCTATCACCACAGCGCTCTCCTCTCTGAAGCCTGCCCTGCGTCTTACAGCAGGGCCCCTTTCACAGCGAGCGGCCGCAAGACAGCAGAGGGACTGTGTGCGCTCTCCCATCAGGCCATGCGTGAGGAGCTGGTGTGTGTGCACGCTCTGGTTCGGGGCTTAGCCGAGATTAGGGTAAACAAGCAGCACATTGTCACACCCCTCCCGCCCCAAACTCTGACCCTGCCCAGCTCAGGTAAGGCCCACTGAGCGGAGACAGAAAATATTCTGGTCTGCTCGGCCGCGGGTCCACAGAGCGAGAGGGATGCAGAGACACCGGTCCCGGTTTAGAGAGACCTGGTCAGCTGTGGCTGCTTCATACTTTGAGGGCATCTTGACATGGATGCAGAGACATTTGCAGATGTATCAAATGTGTGTGTGTTTGGTGCTTTGAGCATAATTGTAATTGACAGTAGCTAAAGTGCCCAGTGTAAAGAAGTGTATTCGTCATCAGTTCCCTTCGCTCTCACCTGAGTTCTCCTCCACCTCTCTCTCGTCGGTGCACACCCCCTGGCCGTGCATCAGCGAGTGCAGTGGCCTCTCCACGCCACGCGGCGGGTAGCAGCGGAGGCCCGTGCCACATCGGGGCGAGTAGACGCCGCAGTGAGCCCCTTTAGGCAGGGCGCAGGTGGGGCAACAGCCGCAGCCGGGCTCCCGCACCGTCTCCTCGCAGCCCTCCGGCAGACGGCAGCTGGCCAGCCTCTCCTCGGAGCACACCGGGCAGCGGATGGCCTGGTCCGATAAGCACAGCGCCACCAGCGACAGGGTGCCAAACGCCCAAAGGCCCCAGCAGGAGGGAGCTACTGCCATGCCACCTCCACGCACCATGGCAGCCCCGGCACCTGCACGCAATCCTCTGCCCTAGTGTATGATCCCCCTTTGCTTCCCCTCTCCTCTCTTGAGTGGTGTGCGGCTTTTGATCACTTTCTACTTCAACGGCAGATCTTAGACCAGCAAGGGAGGTTTGAGAGGAGCGCTTTGTCCAGGATGGTCTTTGATATTTTCAGCTGGTTAGTGTTTCAATTGCAGGGACACAATGCCTCTGCTGTATTGCCTCTCCGTTCCTCTGATTCAATTTCACAGCGCAGAAATTGGAGCCTGCTTGTGATCTGCTCGGCTGGCGCATGTGGTGGTGATAAGAACTAGTTTTTTTGTTGTTTTGGAATGAGCGGTCACAGGCAGGATATATCCACCACTGCGTTCAGGTGAGTCTTGCTCTCTCTTCAAGTTTGAGTCCCGAGGCTCGTCCCGCCCTCTAATGAAGCACCGAAAAAGATCTGGTCTACAAGAGTCCAAAATGCAAAGCAGGTCATCAAAAGACAGTGTTTTAAGTAACAGCTGCAGTTTCCTCCTCTTGCTGGTGTGCAGTGCAAAGGACTCGCTCCTGAGAATGGCTAAACACGAGTGGCTCTCCTTGGACTTTATACTGGTCCATGGACACGCCTCTTTCTACAGTGAGAGAGGAGCTGAAAGGCACAGCGGAGAAAAGCCAGGCTAAAGCTCTCTCTCCCTCTGTCTCCCTCTGTCTCCCTCTGTCTCCCTCTCTAGCTCAATCTTACTCAGGCACACAAGCTTATATACACTCTCCCTCACTTGTCCTCTCTCAATCCTGAGAGCACAGAGAGAGAAAAAACAGCTGAATCGCCCTCTCACTTGTTCACACACAGAATACACTTCACCCCCCCCCCCACACACACACACACACACACCACCCCACCACCACCACCCTCCTATTATCACTCTTTTCGTTATTATTCCTAGTCCATGTGACGCTTGATATATTGACTTGCACTGGCGAAACATTTGGGTCCATAAAAAACAAAAAGCAACTGAGAACACATCAGTACTGCTCAGCACCTCAGTCAACATCAAATGCCCAACACATATGTGCATCTGGGGTCCAAACAACAAAACAACCCCATGCCTGCTCCCTCAACAGGGTCTCGGTGTGTGTTTACGCTTGTGTTTGCATATGTGTGAGTCCAGTGGTCAGTCCGGTCTGTGCCGTTGCCCCTCCACCCCACCCAGCCCCTCATTATATCGGCCCCCAGGCCACTCTTTCTCTTTTTCTCTCTCTTGCTACTAACTGGAGTGGGCAGCTATAAAAGGCAAATGGACAGTCTACCACCCCCCCCCCCACACACACACCCACCCACCCTCCTCGCTGCTGCCCTGCCCCCACCGGTCCTAAAAAAGCCTCGCAGGATAAGTTTTAACAACGCTGCAAGCTGGGAGAGTTTATTATACATGTGTGTGTTTGTGATCATGCAGGAGTCTGTAAATCAGCGTGCTACTTTGTTCTTGTCTGCCTGTGTGTGCAGATATGCCCTACACCCAGCCTTTAAGGTTTTGAATCATGGCTTTTATTGGTCGATGTCTCTCTCTTTTTTCTTTTTCCTTCTGTGTGCCTTTGCCTCCATTTTGCCATGGAAACCCAGCATGTATTGTAATGCCTTTGTGAGTGTGCTTTCTCTCGGCTTTTTTCTTTCCGGCTGGTAGCTGGTTGCCATAGGCGGGCCAGGGGCAGCAGGCAAGCCTTACAAGGCTGTGTGCACCACTCAGGTGGGTGCTGCAGCGCGCGTTTGTTCGTTAGTTGCGCGGCACCCGGATTCCTCACCCGTCCCCGCTTAGCAAACGATTAGAATGGGGTCAAGATATCAGCGGGCCTTGCTGGGATTCAGCCACGCTCTGCACTGCAAGTCAGATTTTTGAAAGAAAAACCACATCTGGTCAATTTCATGGGAATGGCTTTAAAGAGATGACTGACTGTAATAGCAATGTACTAAAGCAGTTGGTAGTTAATGGAGCTGCTCACTGAGCTCACAAGAGGGCCAGCAGCTTCATTATGTGTCATTTATGAGGTGTTTGTGTGTGTGTGTGTGTGTGTGGGGGGGGGGGGGGGGGGGCATGCAGGATGGTTACTCAGAGGTTAGATAAATGAATGTGAGCTACAGTACAAGTGCTTTTTACATTTTTGCACAGACTTATTTTATTGATTGAGGAGAGAATAGTTGGTTGCTGAGAAGTAGCTTTCCAGTTTGGCCACAAGATGGAGTAACAGCTCCTTAAATGGAGACAAGTCAGGAGCCATGCAGACTGCCTGAACTGATATCAAACCCCCATAATCAGTCCTTAGTTTCACTCATACACGCCGCGTGTTACAGACTCCACATGTTTAGGTTTAGAAAAGGAGTGTTTATATTATGATCATGAAAATGATAAGGAGTCATCTAAACTGGTGCTGCCACTCTGCTGTATGAACATGCTCCGGTCTTTGTTGCTCCACCTCGTTGAAAATAAGTTCCTGTTCCTTTAAGGGATCTCTCCAAGTGACGTTGCGTATATTCCATATTCAGAGAGAAGTCCAGTGGCGGGGTGTGGAATCTCCCACTGCGAGAGCGGTTCTCCTCCAGGTGCTGAGCAGAAAGCAGGTAAGGTCATCTCGTTCATTACTCAAACTTGCTGTTACCCTCCAACCAAAAAGCAGAACCCCGAAAGTACCTTGGAGTTAACTGTAACGTGTAGACATGCGCTTCTCAATTTCATTTTGACCGTATGAGAAAGTTTGTTATTGCTGTATTTTCCTCACTGAATGTGATGTAAGAGTAGTTACAACTCTATAGTGATGGGAGCTGTTTCAAAGTAACTATACACTTCTTATTTTTTTGTTACAGTTACATTTGTATTGTAAATTTTAAAAGTATTCGTACTTTATGAATTTGGATTAGTTCACTGAAAACTGATACCGCTTTTAAAAAGTGCACAGCTGGATATTTTATTCCTTATTCATTTTAAAACCATGGCTACATGTGTCGGAGCCTCGCTGTCTGTTGGCGTGGAAAGCGCTTTTACACTTGCTCCTATGCACAGACCCGGCAGGAAGTACATGTGCAGTGAACATCATCTCTTTCTCATCAGGCTAAATGTAGTGACAGGGTCGAGCAATCAACCGTGGGCTTTTACCCCCCCCCTCCCACACACACACACACACACACACTTTTGGGGGGTTTTTTGGTTTGTTTTTTTTTTAAACTTCTTTTTATGCCGTAAAACCAACAGGAACAGTGAGATGCAAGTGTTACAATACAAGTGCTTCTATTTCTTCACGGGCTTTGTAGAAATAGTAAGGGAGGTTTTTAATAGTGTCAAGGACATTAAGAAAGTTATAGTAGTGTCAGTGCCTCAAACAAAATGTCACATCGCGAATGTATGCGACAAACCCGCCATTTTTATAGTATAAAAGCGTCTCTCTCTTTATTGTTCCGTAAACACGCAGACCTCGTTCTGAAAGTAGCAGAAGGGATCTGGCTTCACCTGGTTAGACTTCCAAACTGTGACTATAACTATCTCATTAACCAAGTCGTGTGACTCCTCTCCACAGAACATTGTTTCATCATGAACACAGACAAACATCCTGAATTTACCGCCCAAGAGGGAAACGGGAGGGGTGAGTGTCTGATTCCTTGTCTTTAGCGTCAAAGTATACGTGATCAGGCTGCTCACATTTCTCCACAGTTGCCCCCATCCTGCCGACCGCGCTGCCTGAGCACACGTGACTGTAGAGCATTGAGAGCTGAAGGTGCATGTGTGGAGGTGTTTGTGGCAGGCTGCAGCTGATATCAGACCATACGATTCGTGAAGGGATTCTAGTATTCCATTATTCTAACAGAGAGCTGTGGTTCAGTGGTTTGAAGCTCTTTTAAACGTTTTTACACGGGCACAACGTGTCACTTTTTCAGATGTTTGCAGTGATGTTGCAGATGTGAAGCCACAGGAGGAGGAAGAAGAGAGGGAGGATAACTCATTCAGTGAGAATGGAATGCAGGGTGCCGAAGGTGTGACGGATCCACGTACGTGTACCCACACACACACACCACACACACATACGCTTGACATCTTTCCATTACACTTCTAATTTAGCCATCAAGCTCGCACCGTCTAGCATCGTACAATTACTTTTTTTTTTGTCCACGGACATAACGTTCCATAATGTGGAAAGTCACTGCAAACCCTGAGGTTTAATACGCTGCTGTTAATAAAAATGTCAAGTCTAGCAAAGGAATTAAATAACATAGCTTCTTTTTAGCGTTCTTCTTTTTAGCGTTCTTCTTTTTAGCGCGGCCGCTGTGCATTTCTGCCTTCATCTTAAGGGTTTTAATGGTTTCATGTACAAGTGCGGTAGAGTTTTCTCAACCCATAGGAGCGAGGAGGAGAGTTTTGTTCTTTGACTTCAGTGAAACATAAAAATAGACTAGATGCAGTGTACTTTAAACAGCAATGAGGTTTACATCTCATAGACAAGTGCCCGAAGTAAAAGCCATGTGTATGTTATCCAACTGATTAGACAGGAAAGGCATCATCTAGTTATCCTGGGGTATAGTTAAAAGTGCCTTTTTCTGTGGTGTGTCTCCTGCACTTGGAAAGTAATTACCATATAATTCTCACAATTTGATTGAATCTGCTTTCAACACTGTTTGGAAGACGGTAAGCAGTAACATGAGTGCCAGTCTGGTTGTGTTCCTCCCTGCAGGATCATGTATTGAGTGATAAAACGTACATCTTAGTTATATAATGTGACATGTTGACATTTTCAGATATTATTGGTATTTCTACGTACAAACCCTGCAGGCTACCCTCATTTCTAAACTGTGACCACCTTGTTTCACACATTTTATTTTGAGTGTGGAAATGTTTTTAACTCAGCCTTGTGGCCGTAGTCCCTCTTGTGTCACAGAACATGGTGTTACATACAGCACTCCTGTTTATTGATGACTACCACCCATCTGCCCTACTGGGTGCATTTCCTAAAGCCCTGCTCTGCGTCTGAGGCGCAGCCTGCGGTTGACTGCTCTGAGACCCTGGACTCTATATCGGGCCTCTCGGAGCTGCAAAGTTTCCATAGCACCTCTCAGCGCTTTCCACAATACAAGGCGCTGCTCTTCAGCTCATCACCAGTCACCGCCAAGACCACAGTGTGGTTTCTGGATGGAACTGAGTACGCTGGGGGTTGGTTGAGACTTACTAAGAGGCTAGGTGAGAGGTCCTGCAAGCCAGGCCTCGGGACTCTGCGTGTCAACAGTGGTGTTGAGAATTTTGCATACAGTTGATCCTGCATGGTGTTGAAGTCTGGGGACCTGTGGTCAAAATAGTCAAGAAACTTGCTTATTGCAGAAATGAACTAGAATTAGTGCTCTGCTGGCTGATGGAGGAAATTAAGGAGGACCTTTGGTGCAGATTAACATTGGATTTGGGACGTTTGTCAGTGCCTGTGACACCGGCATTAAACAATTTGAACCTCTTTTTAAAAGCAGATGAGTTATTGGTGTTGTCTGCATGAGGCGCCTGCTGCGCCTCTCTCCTGCCCTGGTTCTAGTTTCTGTGTATTCAGAGGAAATGCCTTCCCCTTATCTCAAGCACACATCTTCTGACTCTCTGTGACATTATACACTGGCCCAAATTAAGCTACCCACACTTTGGAGATGTGCTAGTCCTAATAGCAAACCATCAACTATAAATACAAATGTAGAAGTGAGGTCGTGACAGCGTGCAGCCTCATCTAGCTTATTAAGTGCCTTATTTGGACATGAGAACAGACATCAACTTTTGTGTCTTGCCTCTGTTAATCTGTGCTTTTTATCACATGTTTCAGTCACTCCATGTGCGTTCACATCACGTCACTCCAGATGTATTATATCTGCTTCCTCCTTGCTTAGGTGCGATAAAGACAGAGGCGGAGGAGATGGAAGACGACGAGCAGTTCCCCAAGACTGAAAAAGAAGGAGGGATTGTGCCAAAAGAGGAGGCAGAGGGGGCCAGTGAGGACGGGATGGAAGAAGGGTTTGATGAGGAGAGGACAGAGGAGGACGATGATGAGGAGAGGGATGGGGAGGGGGATGAGGAGGGAGACACCCTGAATGAGCCACAGGACCTGTCGCTGGTGGACTACTCGCGTTATGACAGTGCAGCCCTGCCGGACGCCCATGCAGCGGCTGATGCAGAAGGGACCTACGTGCCCGGAGCCGCGGCCCCCCGCATCCAGGCGACAGGCAAGCTCAACTGTGACATCTGTGGCCTGTCCTGCGTCAGCATCAACGTACTGTTGGTGCACAAGCGCAGTCACACGGGTAAGCACAGGAACACAGCCAGAAAACACCCGACCTCAAACACAAGAGTTGCGCAATCCTCACTCTGTTGATAGCACTGGGAGATAGAGCCTTGCATTGGCTAGGTCAAGATCGAGTAACTGCAATAGAGAACGCACGAGTCTGCATCACACATGACGCACGTGTCCTAGCCGGTGCTGCAGCAACAACGAAAGGTTGTGAAATATCCTCTTTTGTTGTTAAAAACAAAGCACATGCAATAACTTTTGTGATTCGATCACAGTGACAGATAGGTCACCACATCATGGCACATATACAGTCATTATTTTACCTTGAATTATGCAATTCTTGTAATAGCTCACTCATGTTTATGGTTCATGAAGGTGCAAAGTACTCAAATCAAGAGCAACAGTGTGGAAACGAAATGTTCATGCCCTACACAAGAAATATAAAGTTGGCCACATCTGCACACATCATATATTACAAGACCTTCCAGAGAATTAAGGTCATCAAGTGTTCTGCATTTAAATGTAGTGAGTTGACACATGATCTCTCTGTCTCTCTCATCCCTCCCGTCACTCTTTAGTGTTATAAACAAAGCAGAGTTAAAGAAATTACGATATTGAGGTTAACGTACTGCCCATTATAACCGTGATGCATTTACATTGCAGCATGATTGCATTACTGACTTTAATTTGAAAGGGTCCTCTGGCACAGTCCCGTCGAATTCAAGATGCCCAGCTGTTGTTATTGATTTTAGTAGTAAAACATTTTCATTGCGCCTTAAATTCAATGATGAGTAGAGTTGAACAGTAGAACAATGCAGCCTTCAGATGGAACTGTGAGGCACAGAAGTGCACAATATGCTTGGCGCTTGTGTGGTTTGGGTCGTGAGAACATTGTTTCTAGGTTTCTGACAATCAAAGTGGATGTTGCCTTGTTCCCTTTTCAAAGATGATTTTTTCGCAATTTCACTCTAATACTAGCAGCAAGAAAAGAGTTGACACTTAGTAGATCATAAAAAAAAAACAGCTCATTTTTATATCTGTAATATCAACGTTGGAGCTATCACAAATTTTTTTTTACTTATGAGGTTCCCCTCAACAAATCACCCCAACGCCCTGAATCTGTAACAGCATAAACAAAATACAAAAACTGTGATCAATTGGTTCAAAAACCAGATGTCATGTCAAAATGTGAAATGTTGTTGTTTTTCATGGCGTGTGTGTGTGTGTTTTTTTTCTCTCTTCTCTCTCAGGTGAGAGGCCATTCCACTGCTCTCAGTGCGGGGCCTCCTTCACCCAGAAGGGAAACCTGCTTCGCCACATCAAACTGCACTCCGGGGAGAAGCCTTTCAAATGCCCCATGTGCAGCTACGCCTGCCGTCGACGTGACGCTCTGAGCGGGCACCTGCGCACCCACTCTGGTACCAGCCAGCCACACACACACACACACACACACACACTCAGTCACTCCCATGTGGAGCTGATGTGCGCTGATACTGTATGCACCTGTGTACAATATTCGCGTTGGTTGGTTTTTGTCACCCTTTCATGTTGGTTTCTCACTCCTTTTGAATCTGAACACGAGGTCTGCTGAGCCTGCATGGCTTTTTCCAGTAACACCCTGCCATGCGCCCTCATACAGTTGCACACCTCACAATATGACATCTTACTCATTTGCCTCTGGAAACTTACTCACTCACTTTCAGTTCACGTGTTTTTACCTGCAGACACATTCTCCAACATGCACATCATCAGTTTTGTATGAAACCGCTCAAGGAAATAATACTCGCTGTACCATTTCGCTGTTGTTGATGTTTCGCGAGCTGGTGATTAACTGAAACTCCTGCTCACAGTAGAGAAGCCCTTCAAGTGCAACCACTGCAGTCGCAGCTACAAGCAGCGCAGCTCCCTCGAGGAGCACAGAGAGAGGTGCCATGTGTACGTTCAGAGCAAAGGTCCCGCTGAGAGAGGTGAGCAGACACACTCACTTCATCGACATGCACACAGACCACTGCACAGTCTACACAACCGCATTTGTCCATATGCAGCAGGCGCACGATGAAAGCTGTTATTGCCAACAGATCTTGTTTTCACAGCCTCATTAAATTAATGAGCTTATGGCTGTTAGCCCATCATTACAGCGAAATAGGTTATGGCTGCTGTGGTGTGGTGGCACAGCGCTACCAAGGCCGCTTCTCATGCATGTAGCGGCAAAGGGGAAGCCAAATATGTAGGGCAAAATGTTTCAGCCCAGACACTCACACACACAAACACACCCTCTATGTCTATGGTTCTATAACCCCCCCCCCCAAAGAAAGTGCCTTTACATACTTTACTGACAGGGCAGTTGCAGGGTTGCAACACACAGACAATGCTCTGCTCCTGTGGTCACCTGATGTCGTAAGTTTATGGCTGATAGTGCCGTAGTGGTGAGGAAGTACATCCTCATCCTGTGGTCTCCTCTCCTGCACTGATGAGGTGAAAAAGCCCCAGGAAGTGAGGTCAAAGGAGCCTCTGATCTCAAATTAATATCTCGTTCCTCCCAGTGTGACTAAGCACCGAGCAGCTGTTGTGTTTTTTGTAACTGCCGCTTTATAACCGTAGAAGGCTTTGACAGGCTGGACAGATGCAGCTCAGTGCACTCCCTTAACTTCATGATACTGCTTGATCGAGAAGAGGTCTTCATTTCCTTGTTGCACTTAACGCTCTCGCTCTCTTGCTGTCGAGTAGAGGACGGTCAGGCATCCAGAACTCAGATGGGCACCGAGCGTGCTCTGCTGCTCGACAGGCTCGCCAGCAACGTAGCCAAACGGAAGAGCTCAATGCCACAGAAGTTCACCGGTAAGAGCAGCACAGACACTTAGGGGTTTGATTGATATGTGTATCTACTTAATTGGTACATGATATTCTTATATGTTAATGCCCACCTGTTTTATTGTAAAACTAAAGAGCTTTTGCTGCTGTCTTTTTGAAAGGTTGTACATCATTTGTGCTTTTTGCTGTGCATTGATGCTTTACAAGACAGAATTCATGTTTTGTAGATTATTCCAAGTTGTCTGTCTAAGCTACTTGTTTGCTTCTGTCTGTTTGTCTTTGCTGGCCTCCACCTCTTGCCAAACAGGAATTGAAGGCAGAGCACCTGCCTCATACCTGCACACACCAGAGAGTGGTCTCCACTGTCCTAAATTCTCTGCGACAATTGTGTCATAGGTGGGTATTGGTAACCATGCATGGTTAAATAAATGGAGACATGTACAAATTAGAATCATGCTCTTGAAACTTCTCAGTTTAGTGACTCACTTTGTATGTTTTGATTCAAAGCCAGATAAATTGCCTGAGTGATGAATGATCAAAAGATATCAGTTTCAGTAAATGGCTGACTTTGTGGGGAGTACACACACACACACACAACGATTTTCAATAGTCGGCTCTCCCCTCTCCGGTTACATTGGGTTGTAGTTTCACAATCAAGCCTCAAGCTGCTCGCAAAACGAGGGTGTATTGGTAAAAAAAAAAAAAAAACCCTCCTACATCTCTATCAGGTCGACAAATGAAGTGAGATCTTTCAATATGACAACCACAGGGGGAAAAGAGAAGTAATGTCTGCAACCGCAGAGAGAGAGAGAAACAGGCGGGAGGCGTGAAACGTGAGCAGGTGCCTCTCTGTCTGTACTTCTGTGGTGCAGCTGCACTAGAGGCCTTCGTCTGCGTCATCTGCTTCCTCTCAGCCCTCTGTCCTCTCATGCCTCCAAGCTCAACTGCTTTCTCAGGATGCTCTGATGCTTTAAAGTTCCATTTGTCCTGTGGACCTGGCATGTTCCAGTTCACTGTGTAGGTTTTTCCTCTGTGTTGCCCTGGGGGGGGGGGTGCACATTTTTCTCATTGCCTCTGCTCCAACACCAAAGTGAGGACCCCTTAGAGTCCTGTAAGGATCTCCATTAGATCTGTTTCCATCTGTAAGCAATAAGTGCAGTAACTGCTTGCTGCCTGTGGCTCTTTCTCTGGCCATGCTGTTGGATTAAGTGTGTGAAACCTCCTCCTGCAGAGTCTTGAGTGCTCTTTCTTCCCATGTTGATGGTCTAGGCGACAACGGTGTCTGCCTGGACCTGAGCTTTAACAGGGAGCTGGTCCATCGAACTGACATCAAGGAGCCTCCGTCGGGCTCCCCAGGGCCCGACTCCCACCACCAGCAACAACCCATGCTCAAAGGGCCAGACAGCGAGCCAGCTCCCTCCCACAGGCCCTACCCCGTCCCATTAGGCCGCAACAACCCCATGAGCCTCACCAACGGCCACAAGATGAGCATGCCGCTTCTGGGCCTCCCTCACGCCGCCCAGCCACCCCTCGGCATGGACTCGTTCCACACTGACAGCTCCCAGATGTCCCAGCCCATCATGTACAGCTTAGGGCACCTACTGGGGGGGCTGAACCACCAGAACGGCATCCCTCACCCACACGCACAGCCCATCCCCTTGTCGCCACTGGAGGCGTTGCGGGTGGTGCGTGCCGACGGGGAGGCCGGAGCGCTGCCCGGGGCAGTGTACCCCTGCGGCCACTGCAGGGTGATCTTCCTGGACTATGTCATGTTCACCATCCACATGGGGTGCCACGGCTTCCGCGACCCGCTCGAGTGCAACGTCTGCGGCCACCGCAGTCGGGACCGTTACGAGTTCTCTTCCCACATAGCTCGCGGCGAGCACCGCCTAGAATTGAAGTAGCTTTCACACATGCAGACGTTCATGCCCACACACACACACACACACACACACACACACACACAGATTAGTAGCTGGTAGTATCAGAAATGTAAGCATGAAGTAGCAGCTATCTCTCTCTCTGTCTGTCTTTTGTGTGTGTGTGTTTCTGTGTGTGTGTGAGTGTGTGTGTTTCTGTGTGTGTGTGTGTGTGTGTGTGTGAGAGAGGGAGATTGAGAGAGACGTTATAGGAGTGTGACGGTTGTCAGAGTGTTCTTAGTCATACTGTACTCATCTGAAAAGATGGCCTGTAAAGTTTTTATGCGGGAGTAATTCTACTTCCTTTTCATACATACATGTGTACTTAATGATCCCTGCTGTAGCAGCTTTATGTCATATAGCCGTATGCCGTATATACATTCAAATGTTCAACAACGTAGCATAAAATGTATGCATTTATCGTGTATCTGATGCTGTCTTTATTCCTCCATCTGTGTAAAGGTGTAAAAAATAAAAGAGAACCTCCTTTTTCCTTCATCATACACAGACCTGCACCTTGTTGAGAGAAGTTTAGCTTCTCTGAAAAACACTTGCCAATTCAAGACTGCAGAAAGAAAAAAAAACACTATTATCTAGAAGGTCACATGGCTCCTTTTAGGCTGTGGTTTTGAGAGAAGTGCACTTCACTGCTTCAAAGGACATCACTTCGCTCTGCACCATGTGTTGGTTTCTCGCTCCTGAATATTATACTCATTCAGCGCTTGTTAGAAATGGCTCACGGTTCTGCAGCGAGATATATAGATGCGTGTATATATATGACTTATATATATATGTGTAGATAAGTATATCTCTGAAGGACAGAGGTAATGGGGGTATAAATGATAGCTGAAGTAGGTCTGAATTAAATGTTAGTTGCTGTTGAACGCCTAAAGGTTCTTTGAAAGCATGTTCAAGATGTTGCGTTGCAGCAAACTAAATGAAGAATAGCTTAATGTTACTATTAAGCTAGAAGAAAGCTCAATGAGAGAATGTGTTCTAATGATTTTAATCAGTAGTTTCACTCTTCCCACTTAACTCCCACCCTGCCTGCAGAATAGATAGTCATAAATTGTCTGCCAGTAAAACTCCACATATGGGGATTTATCTGTGTGAGGGCAGAATGTAGGTAAAAAATGGGGGTTTGTGGGAATTTTTGATATGATAATTTTAGGAAGCTCCACTGAGTGTACCGGGGAAGTTTTGGTGAATACAAAATGGGCTCTGACTAAAGTTGTTTTGTGTATCAGGGCCGTGCGTATGTGTGAACGTGGATGTACCTCACCCCACATGTCAGCGCGGGGGACTTGGTCACGCCTTGCTGCCTTCAGACCAGAACAGGGTGTTGGCTTCATCCAGCTGCCACACAGCTTATCTGTCCTCTCCATCAGTGCCAGTTCCCTTTTCTCTCTTTGGGTTTGAACAGAAGTGACACTTGTGAGGCAAACTGTCATCGCAGCATCTTGTTCATATGTTGGATTAAAAAAGCCCAGTCATCCATTTCAAAAGTGCAACCGGGCGCTTATCTTTTTCCAATTAGAAGAGGCTGACTTCAGGGTATTTTCTTTCTGGGTAGTTTGTTGAGTAAGATTGAGTGTTTGTCTGCAGAGGTTTAAGGGTAAAATTGAAGTCAGGGTGGTTTCTGGTAATGTAGGAGGACAAAAGGGACACAGAGAGCGTATTTTCTGACACATCACCTCTGATCATAAATGAACCATGTAGGGAATGGGACTAGCATCTAGAAAGCCCTGCTTTTGCCCAAACTGTGTGTGTGTGTGTGTGTGTGTGTGTCTGAAGTCCCATTTCCACCGTAACACCGGCCTGCCAGACAGAGTTTACTCAGCCAGTCGAGACAGGAGTCAAGCAACAATGACGCAAGTCCAGGCGAAATGAGAGGCTTTTGGTGACATCTGCTGACTGAATTATAGAGTCAACTTGACTTCCATATGAAATCCATGCTGATGTATGTCCACTGGAACAACAACACACTGTGAACTGACCTTGAGAGCAAGAAATGAAGGAATCAAATAAAGTTTGAGTCATGAAACCTCACTACGGGACAGTTGGACAAACTGGAACTTCATATCTATGTGCTATTATTATTTGCTGCTGTCTACCAATAGAGAAAGAACAAAATACAACAGTAGATCATCATCACAACTTGCACCAAAATGGAATTAAAAAAAAAGAATCAAGTAAAATGAAATGATATGACAGTAATATACACACAGGTTTATCATTCACACTGTGGCTGTTTTTCCTCTCAGGTCAGGACACTGGATGGTGAAATAGCTTGTAATTGTTGCCCCGTTATACTGTGGAAATCCTGAAGATGGCGCCGTTGAGACAAATTTGATAGAGGAACAGAGTGCAGCCAGCGGTTTTGACTGATTGATCCACATGTGTTACTAATCTAATCATAAAACTGTTCACCAGATGAGGGGGCTTCAGGTGCTACATTCTCACAGCGAGAAGAATTCAAACATTCGTGTTAAAGCCCGCAAACATGCGGTAATAAATGGGGTCCGTCTTAAAATTAACAATAACTTGCTACCTTTGCTGTGACTTATTCCTACCCAGAGGAGCAGGTCTGAGCATGCGCACTGCATCGGTTCTCTGTGGTCGGGGAGGACATCACGGAAAAAACGTAGCAGCAGCACCACAAACCCCACGCCGAGATTTCGTCTCTCCGCTGCGCTAAAACTGCGCGACGAAAGCGGCCGTCGACTATGCCCGGTGCGGCGTTAAAGTGCGGGACGACCACTTGACAGGCCTGGGCGAGGTCTTAGCGGCTGTCGGGAGGGAAAATACATTATTTCATATGGGAGAAGCATGCGGGAAATGGTCGGAGGTTGCTGCGTGTGTTCAGACGAGCGAGGCTGGGCTGAGAATCCGCTGGTTTACTGTGATGGACACGGCTGCAGCGTCGCCGTTCACCAAGGTAACGTTAGCCGCTGTTAGCGTGTAATTACCGGGCAGCTGTGGCGGCCGAGCCGGCGGCTGGAGGCAGCCAGAGGTGCTGGTAGGTCGGTAGGTTTCTAGGTAGGTCTGCCGCTGTCTACGTGCGTGTTTGTGTGTTGATGTGTGTGGGAGGGAGGGGTGGGTAGGCGTGCTGTTTGTTGTTTCCTCCGCACACATGATTTAACACGCAGGGCCAAGCGGAGTGACACCGAGCCCGGATGGCGCCTTCATGGCACTTGAGGTCCGTGTGTGTGGCCGTGTGGCTGTCTGGCCCGGTTGGCTTCACGACACACCGCAAGAAGCGTGTGTTTGCGACAAAACAGCCCCGGCGAGGCCCGCCGGTTTGGACATTATGTTACCTTGTGTCCACTTGCTTTGTTGCTTCTATCAGCCTGGCACGGGGAGCAGTTAACTTATAGGATCTTATTCCGGAGCCCTGAGACCGATTGTTGGACCAACTCTGGGAGGCTGGTGCACATTTATGCCTGGCTGACTCCGCGCTGCACTCATCTGCAGGTTAAGCTCTTGAAGCAGAGCTGATTGTGTCCCTTAAAGTCTGCAAAAGTGCTATAAAATGTAATAAAGAAAGATTTAGACACAGCAGATTGTATAAGGGGGGGTCCATTTCATTCATATTCAATCTTAAATTAAAGTTCCAAGCGGGGTTAATAATTGATTTTGTTTCTTTTTTTTTAACCAAGAGTCAGATAATCTGTTTCAGCGTTACTGACAGGACAAGACAAAATAAGAGATGTGTGTAATGTATGTTACAGTAGAAAATGGCGAGAGATAAAAATGTGAAAGAAAAATTTGGCAGTATATATATATATGTAACATATGTTATAGCCATGTATGTGTTGGAAAAATTGCAGAGGATCATGTATCAATGAACTTGTTCTGTGTGTGTGTGTGTGTGTGTGTGTGTGTGTGTGTCTCTGTGTCTGTCAGCATGCTATGGCATTGTCCAGGTGCCCACCGGTCCATGGTTTTGTCGGAAGTGTGAGTCACAGGAGAGGGCGGCGCGCGTGGTGAGTATGCCAGCACACAGCATCCATCCATCCATCCATCCATCCATCCATCCATCCACCCACGACAAATGCCACACTCACAACAAGCTCTGCTCTCTCCTGTCCTGCCCCCAGAGGTGCGAGCTGTGTCCCCACAAAGATGGTGCTCTCAAGAGGACCGACAGCGGAGGTAAAACCCCCGTCCTCTGTCCGTCTCACTGCCCCGCTGTTTCCCTCAGTCACGCAGCGAATGTGCGGAAACAGCAGGACGGCCTTTCTTGCCTGAAATAGAGTGGAAGCTACAGATTTCCACCTCACTCGTAAGGAACCTTATCATGCCACTGATCCACTGCCTATCTCTCCGTCAGGCTGGGCCCACGTCGTGTGCGCTCTCTACATCCCCGAGGTGCAGTTTGCCAACGTCCTCACCATGGAGCCCATCATCCTGCAGTACGTCCCGCATGAGAGATACATCAAGGTACTGACACACACACACACACACACACACACACACACACACACACACTTGTAACGCACTGTGAAGTGAGCAATTGTGAGCCTACAGGACTTCATCAGAGGGTGGTGTTCTGTCTCCCAACTTAAGTTAAGGATACACAGTGGGGTTTCTTTGGCCAGAGAGTGGTATCAAACATCACTTTCCAACCAAATGATGTCTGTAGTGTCACATATGAAACAGTTGAACCAAATGCTTGGTCAGGTTCATATTTACCGATGCTCTCTTGTGTTTTATGTAGGAAAAGTTCTTGTACTGTTGTTTGTGTTTACGACAACTTGGAAATCATATGCATTGAAGTTTTTGGGCTTATTTTCTTCAGTGTTTTTTCTGTAGAACATATGTTTAGAAGTAAGGGATTGGACAAAGTATAGTTTTGTTTGTCTGTGCTCAAACTATATTGACAGCTGTAATGAAAACTTATGAGGTGTCCCACACCTAATTCTAGAGCAATTACAATAAACATTTTGTGGCAGTAAAGTCTTCACGCAAAGTTAAATTGTAACTTTAACAACCGTCAGCGACAACAATCCCACAGAGAGGAATCAATCGTAAAATAAAAAGACAACCAAAAAGCGGCTTTAAGACATGTGGGGAAACAGCACAACTCTTGTTGCTCCCTTAACAGGAAAAAGAAAGAAAAAAAAACAAAAAAAAACCCCGGTTCAGCTCCACATCACCATCGCGCTCTCCACCTACACGTACCGTACAAACCCAGAGCTGAATGGGTTTGAATGTGGCAAGGTCACGCCTGCTCTCTGGAGGCTGCTGAAAGTCATTCTGGGAAAATGTGGGAGATTTCCAGCCGAAGTAGAGTAATAGATGAGGCGTGCCGAGGGAACGGCAAAGAAGTACATTTACCGCAGTTCATCACAAAATACACATTGTGATGTACTGGATTGTGCTGAAGTGATTTATTTCAAAACAATTATCATGCCCCCCCCCCCCCCCCCCCCCCCCAACAAAAAAAAATGCCATTCAACAAACACTTAAACTTATATGATTAAGAATTGGACTTATAGACTGTTGGTCAGACAATAAAACAGTTTGAAGATGTCACCTTGGCCTCTGGGATAACTGTGACAGGCATTTTTCTTTTTTTGCATTTTATAGCTAAAACGTGATTAATACAACAAACGTCTGTACTAGATAATGAAAATAATCAGTGGTTACGCAGTACACAGCATCACGACTTGATCTCCATGTAATCATCATGTATAATAAATGAACTCTGGTTAATGACATGTTTACGTATGAAACAGTTTCATGCTGCACACTGACTGATGCAATGCAGAGATAATGGGACCGCACACAGAGTCCTAACATGCAGAGGAAGACCACCTATGGAAGACAGGCTGAACACAGCCTTCATCGTGTACACGGTCAAGCTTAGACCTTCACAAATGCTTTTTGAAAAATTCTACCAATGTCTTTTTTTTTTTTTCCCCACATTGTGAAGCAAACCGTCTAACCACAGACGTTATAGCTTTATCATACATCAGCTGTCTTGTAACTTTACCCATTTGTTGTTGTCTGTGCAGTCTTTGATGGCTGGCAGCTTGTGTGCAGCAGAAGTTGTGAGCGGTTTGCCCAGCATGCACCAGAGCAGGCCTTTTAAAGCAATGCACATTACAGAGAAATCAATATTTGACGCATGGACTCATTAGACTGAGCTGCCAGCCGCTGACATGCTGTGCGCACGTAATGTGTGTGTCTGTGTGCGTGCCTGCATATAAATGTACACACGAGTGTTTGAGTGCCTGGTTTCATATTACTGCGTCAGCTACAGTAAATTGCATGCAGCCCCCCCGTCAGAGCCATTCATCCAGATTGCGCTGCCTGCATTCCTAGACAGCGTTACAATGGACAGTGAAAACTTGAGAAGCCACTCTTCCTTTTTACACGCTCGGTGTAGTCATGTCTGCGGCCTTTCATTACGTAGCCCGACATCCTCCGGGGGGGGGGACAGAGAGCAGGAGTTGGATGTAGGGAGCAGAGGAAGACAGAGGAAAGGGGAGAGAAAAAGGAGAAACAGAGAGGACTGAAGCGAAAAGGTAAAGAGCCTGCTGTTCCTTTGTCCCGCACCTGTTGCTAGGCCTCTCCTGCCCCCCACCAGTCAGCCCCGCTCACTGGGGGGAAAAATACAAAAGCTCTGTGTGTGCGTGCGTGTGTGCGTGCGCTTGTCCGCTTGTGTGTGCTCACATGTGTTTTGCGAACGTGTTGCACGTTTACATGTCAGTGAAGACCGATGCTGCTTTCACACGGGACGCAAGAATTCTAGCCTGGAGCTCTAAAATCAATTATACCCCAAATCTTGGCTGCAGCATTTTTTTCGCTGCATCAGTGCGAGTGCCCCGCAGTTTATCGTGATACCTTTCCACACCTATTCTATTAAAAAGAAAAAAGAAAAAATACAAGGAAATGGCAAGGAATGTAGGCGACAAGGAAGGGAAGTACATTTTAGATTTTAGTTGCATCAAGATACGAAAAGAACTTACACACAAACAAACAGACAACCAGCCACCAGCTCCCAAACATCTGGTCTACAGTTTTGCTGTAGGAAGCAGCGAGCACGGTTCAAACGGTGTTCTGTTTGAAAGCCCCATCTGTTGTCTTGACAGGCAAAACTTCCTAACATTTACAGTATGGCTGCAGCTGGACTCAAATTAAGGAGCATTTTAATCTTTCCCGCGCTCCACGTCAACCTGCATTTTCTTTTTTTTCTTTTTTTTGGAAACAGCAAGGACTTTGTTTGAACTTACAGGGCAACGTGGCACCTGTTGTTAATAATAATAATAATGATAATAATAACTGATGTGTCTCTGCTCCTTCATCTCTTATTCTCTCCCCTGTTTCACCAGACTTGCTATATCTGTGAGGACCACGGGAGGGAGAGCAAGGCTGCCTGCGGAGCCTGCATGACCTGCAACAGACAGGGCTGCAGACAAGCTTTCCATGTCACCTGGTAATTATTAAGCTGTGTGTTTGTGTGTGTGTGTGTGTGTGTGTGTGTGGGAGACTTACAGCGAGCTGGTCAACAAAGATCTTGCAAGAATACTTTCAGAAATGAATCGTTTGATGTAACATGACAGCGTTCCATAACCAAGATGTGAATTTTCTTTTTTTTTCCTTTTTTTTGAAACATGGGTCAAGAAGTACTCAGATTTCAGATGCACATAATTGATTTTACTTGTTGAACGATGCAATGAGATGTGGAACAGCAGGCAGTCCTCATTATGCATAGCTGTATTTGTTTGACTGTGTCTGCACTACTTTTCCCACTCTACCTCCTTATCGCTTTGCATGTCATTGGTTTGCTCCGTGAATTATTTTGTGTTCGCTGCCACTGATTTCTGTCACAACGCAGTTGACGACTTAAGATCAAGTCTGGAGGATTGTACGGCACTGTTGTTTTTGTGCAGAGATCTGACATTTGATCATCCTGTCATGATCAATGAGATCAAAGCTCTTAGGTGGACTCGGTGTGTGTGTGTGTGTGTGTGTGTGTGTGTGTGTGTGTGTGTGTGTGTGCGCTCTCCTGTTTCCCCTCCTGTCTGACCCTGCGACACCCTGTGTTCAGTGCCCAGATGGCAGGTCTGCTGTGTGAGGAGGAAGGCCCCGAAGCTGACAACGTGAAATATTGCGGCTACTGCAAGCATCACTACAACAAAATGGTAAGACAGACAATAATCTGCCAGTATTCAAAAACTGAGAAAACCTAAAGAGTCACACCACATGATGAAAATGATAGCGGCTACAGCATCAGAGAAAAATGTCCTTACCCCAAAGCCAACCTTAAATGCAGCCTGATAATCAGCTGGCATCTTGTTTTCACGTCATTGTTCAGTCTGGCATCGTGTTTATGTTAGCTGACTTCTGTTCGGAGTAATTCTGCCCAAACCAATCACTTGTGATTTACGCATCCGCCCCGTCAGACATTTTCATTCGACACAGAAGCTGCAATTGGACCATTCAACTTCGTGTCAGTCGAAGCAGCTGGTGTTATTTCTTTAATGTAATTACTTAAACAGCCGGTGTAGCTACACCGATTTCATACAATCTTCGGGGAAACAGTGATCCAGAATTCGCTAATGGCTGTCTCAACCGCTCCCACCCATACTAATCTAAAGCCGCACAATGAGCTTCGGTTTCCATTTTGATTGCGCGTAAAAAGGTTTTATCTGGTCCTGAGACGATGTTCACTTTCTCCTTTTTGGTTTTTACAGCAGAAGAAGTTGCGCTCCAGTGAAAACACAAGTAGCTCCTTCAGTCATTCCAGGGGGCGCTCCAGCTCTCCATCACAAGACAAATACCACCACCACAGACAGAGGAAGGTAAGCACTAGAGAATATTCTTTGGCCAGAAAGTTTCCGATTTAAATCTGCTGAGGCAAAGTTCTTGTTCTCTTTGAGAACTTTGGCTTATTCTGTTAAATGAGTTTTAAATTAAATTCCAAAGGAACGTATTTGAAACGCACTTTTGGTATTTGGTACCAAAATGGCATCATAGTGGCACTAGTATAAAAGAAATTCGAAGGATACCTAGCCATAGTAATTGAGTGTGTGCGTGCATGCTTGTTTGTGTGTAAGAGGGCTGAGTGACTCTTGACACAGCTGAGCCCTGTGTATTCCTGTCTGTTCAGAGTCATAAGGACAAGATTCGGCAGAAAGAGCGCCACAAGAAGTCCTCGGACAGCCTGGGCTCTTCAGTGACGACCAGCAGTATAGAAAAGGTATGAAAAGCCGCCCACAGAATGACTTGTGAGATGATGGACGGATGGATGGAAATATTGATGCCACAATACCTTTGTCAGTATTAAGCCTTGTTTCCACCGCAGGAACATTTCCCCCCAGGAACCTTTGGAGTAACTCAGGGTGTTCCCACCGCAGGGGGACACTATTTTACCCCCCAAAAAGTCCCTGCTCAGGAGGTAGTACTTTCCAAAAGCACAGGAACTTTAGGGGCAGGCCTTTATATAAAGAACATTTTGATAAGTAATGCCAGGTTTCATTTCATGTATAGTAAAGAACTCATATAAGAATCATCTGAATGAATGAATAAACCAAATCTTGCGTGTTTTGGTACAGATATCTTCCAGCCACCACAGCAGCAAGGACAACGAGGGAAAGTCCAAGAAGCTGAGCTCACACAGTCACAGTCATCGCAGTAAGAAGACAGGAAGCACTGGCAAGAGCTGCTCCTCCTCCTCCTGCTCCTCCAGTCCCTTCAACACAGGTACCATGCGACAAGTGGTGTGTTGAGGAGGTGGCATAAAGTTTGCTCGACTCTAACTTTGTGTTTCTCTTGGAGGTGGCTCCCTGTCTTCCGCTCAGGACTTCCATCAGTTCTCATCGTCCTCCCGCCTGGAGCGTGACCACGACCGAGGCGGCGACGACCACAGCGGCGAGGAGCGCAAGGAGCGCCACAGGAGGCCGGCAGTCCAGGAGGACGAGGACGAGGAGGACGATGAAAAGGAGGAGGACAAAGATGAGGAGGAGGAAGAGGAGGAGGAGGACAGTAAATACCACAAGCCACCAGCTCTGACCCCTGCTGATGGCCCACTGGCAGGGTCACAGGGTCATGACAGGTCAGAGGGCAACTCGAGCCCTTTTGAGAACAAGGTCACTATTTCCACCTTTGGGTCCATCATGCGCATCACCTCCTCGTCAGGGCTGGGCAGCAGCAGCAAGATCCGGAAGATCTCCTCCTCGGGGGACTACAAACCCTCCAAGTCTCTCTGTAAACCCTCTCAACTGAGCACGCCCCCTATTCTGGAGGAGGCGGACCTGGAGGAGAAAGCCACGCCTCCGCCCCTGCCCAGAGAGAGGAGGCACCGCGGCAACAAGAAGAGCAGCCACGGCCCGGGGCGACCGCGGGGCAGCAAGAACCGAGAGAGGAGGGAAGAGGAGCACCACCACCACCATCACCACACGGCGCCGCCTCCTCCTCCTCCTCCAGCCTTAACCTCCTCACTCTACCCGAGCCCGTCCTCCATCCCCCACCCCACCTTCCCCTCCACGCTCCCTCCCGCCACCGTCACTTCCTCCTCTTCCTCTTCTTTCTCCTCCTCCTCCTCCTCCTCTGCCTGCAGTTTTTCCACAGGCCGTGGCAACTCGCTGCTCGGCTCCGGTGAGTCTAAGTGAGTGGGGGTGTGTGTGGTAGCCCTCTAGCTTCCTGTGTGTGAGAGCAAGCGGGCGTGAAACCAAAAAAAAAAAAAAAAAAAACGGCATCACTATCTGTTTGCACTTCGGTGTGTTCATCTGCAACTTGACTCCAAAGTGTTGAAATGTTTCCATTACACATGTGCCATGTCAGCACCACTCCAGCAGCTTGTCTGTCTATCAGAAGAACAAGACGAACACAGATACTGTTACACTGCACTGTCTTTCCTACACAATTGAGAATGTTTAGTAAATCTGTCTCACAGTATGTATTTCATCTGCGCGAGGCAGAGACACTGCCCCAGATAGTGGTTTTCGTGTGTCGATTTCCTGCCCTACTTACAGACTGAGTCTTGTGCCGTCGTCTTCTGGGGTCTCACAACTTTACCATAACTTCTGCTCCCTCAGGTATCTACTCCAGCCTCAAGGACCCCCTCACACTGGGCGGGGGTGTCTGCAGCACCCCCCTCTCCCTAGGTGGAGGGGTGTGTAGCACCTCCTTGTCCCTGGGAGGGGGTATGTGTAGCACCCCTCTCTCCTCAGGACTCCTTCCCTCCCACGTCTCCTCGCTCTCTCTTCCATCAGTCAACGCTGTCTCGAACACACAGGTACTTCAGACAGATCAGTCAGCATTGAAGGCTTTCAGCATGAAATGCTCCATCAGTTCCTCTGCACAGCTGCTGTGCCTGGGACTGTTTCCTACTTGTTGTAGTTATAAAGCACTTTGTCACGCTGTTTTAACATATATATATAGATATATATATAGATATATATATATATATCTATATATATATAGACCATGACTATTTGAATTGTTAACCATTTGCTATTGTTAGCCACTGCATGTAGCTTATTGTTTACTTCCTGGTAGGCTGAAATGGTTAGTTGATCTTTAAAATTAACCTGCAATTAGATCATGTTTCTCGCTGGGGGTGGTTTTGGGCAGATGTGGGTTCTGTCACCTGTAGGCGGGTGTTCACATTGTATGAGGAGTTGGCATCTTTTTTTTTTTTCCCCCAACATCCGTTCCAGATTGTCCAGATGCTTTCTTTGTCAGCCAGATGTTGATGTTCACTGTCTCGTAGGTCCACCCAGGTTCCAGCACCTCCTATAGTCTGACCTCCACCCAGCCTTTCACCAGCTGTCTCTCCACCGCCCCGACACTGCCGCCACTACTGAGCCAAGCCCAGACCTCACTGCCAGGTGAGAGGACGACAGAGTGCAGCGATCACTATGATTCGTTTGTATTTCTTAAGAAACTGAAGCTTTTTTAGAAGCTAGTTTTAGATAAAGCACAAACCTTCTTCCCTTTCTCAGAATCTGACATACATTAAATCTCTTCATGTTGGACCGCCTACAAGTGAGTAAAGCTCGCAAATCTTTGTTCCCATTCTCAGAGTCCGACCTCGATGACTGTCGCTTCCCGTGTCAGGGGAACTCACCGAGAGAGAGTCTTTCCTCACAGTATGTCTCATTTCATCTTTATTGGTGTTTTTGATGTCTTGGACAGAAAACTTGATTTTTACACTCCTCCGGGGCTCTTTTAGTCATGAGACGTTGCTATCAACTCATCTGTCATCCAACAAATGAAACATCATTTGGATACATTTCCCCTGCACTGTAGCTGTAGTCAGATCAGTTTCTATTTCTGTAACCAGCAACAGGAAAATAGTTAACCATAGTGACTATGTGAAAATACTAACCACAGCCACAGTCTTGTTGGGAGTTTTTCCCAGCCTGGCTGCAGCAACGACTTCTTACGTCTTTCTGACTCCTTGTTGACCTTCTCCTCTTTCACACCCAGGTCTCCTATGAGCTGTCTTCCTCTTCTGTTCGACCAGAGAGACGGGTTGGGTGCAGGAGTCAGAGCCCGTCCTGAGAACGTCCCTCCAGCCAGCTCTCACATTGAGCTCCTGCTGGAGAAACACGGCAATGGAGAGATGGGAGTCAACAGTAAGTGAGCCTGGAAACGGACGTGGTTCCAAGATAAAACTGAGGGAGATGAGAAATTGAAGGGATAAGAAAGGGAAAAATACATTGGTGTATTTTTCTGACTTTGCTTCAGATTTGAGCTTTTTTTTAAAATACTCGATACTTCACCTCATCAGGTCTTTAAAAATCCTTTAAATTAAACGATCTCTTTGGCTGAACTAGTGGCCACACTAAGGCCATAACCTCGGCTGAGGGGCTCACAAATATCTTCATTTTAAGGGCTCACAAGCCTAACGGGTTGGGAACCACGGCGATCCACTGTTAAAAAACAAAAAGACCTTTTGTAATCTGCACATGATTGTGTGAGACAACGCTGTGGTACTATTTAGAGGTGATGAACGTACCTGTGGACGCTGTCAGGGACCAAAAATAGCACACCGAGAGACGGCACACCGCCACAATATTAAAAGCAGCTCCAGCAGCTTTGTTTCTCATGTTCCTTCTCTACATTTAATTTCTGTTGTGCTATCTCCTGAACCTGATCGCTCAATGCCTCTTACTCTGACTCACTTTGTCTCAGGGGACATCATCAGCTGACACTTTCTCTCTAATCTATTCTTTGCTCCCTTTTCTTTCTCCAACCAGTGCTGTCACATTTTTTTTTTTTTTTTTCATTTTGCCTCACACTTATTTCAGTTTTGTTTTTTTTATTGTCTTTATTTCCATCGTTGCTTCTCCCAAAATCAGACTTGCACTCTTCTTTCTTCCCTAACAATATCTCTGGTATATTTTTATGCACCTTAGCCGCCCATCCTCTGTGAAAGGAACGGCCCTGCAGTCTCCACCTTTTAAATATATTTCTCTGTGCCCCAGGGAGAGTTCACTTTAGACTAATGAGTGTTAACTGCTGTTCCACTCTGCAGAAATGAGAGAGAAGAGTGTGTTTGTTCTCTGTGTCTGTGATGCTGGACTGCGCGCTGCACTGACAGCTCCATAGAAAATCCATTAGAAAGCATTAAGGATGGGGTTGAATTCTTAGTTCAGACCAGATGGCACTGCTGTAAAGTAACACTAGATATGATATTAAAAAAAGGTCGACTGTGTAAGTCAGTCGTTCATGGCAGCAGCTGCTGTAAGTGTGTAATAATGGTATTGCATTGAATCTGCCAACCTTATATACCTGTGGTCCACCCTGAAGAGGACTGTGCGGCTGTGTGTACGCTGGGCTTGATTGACATCTCCCTCATTCTGCTGTTAGGATGGACAATTTAGAACTATTCCCTACATGATAGACATAAATTATATATAATAAATAAAAATTTTTCATTCAGTTCAGTTCAGTATTATTTATATCGCGCCAAATCACAACAAAAGTCATCTCATGACACTTAACATATAGAGCAGGACCTTTTTAAATGGACTAAGATAACGTTTAGCGCAGGTCACTGTGTCTACTTTTGGGATATATATATTTCTTTATGCGTTATTGCCAGGTCGTCTGCTTAAAGTGATAGAGACTGACATTTCTCTATAATCAATGTTTAGTATTCATTTCCAGGTGTTCCCTTTTTAGTTTTTCATGTTTGACATTAATTAGTGAGTAATTGCTTTGACCTCCTGGAAAAGGTTTGGTATTTAGTGGATATTTCACAATGTGCCAGTGTGGCTACATAAATATTCCACTCATCACTAGCGTTTTAAAACATGCCGTACAATACACGTCAAAGTGCCGAGTGGCAGTTCAAGCATAAACCCTCCTGCTCCTTCCTGGCGGCTGCCGTCTATTTATTTTGAAAACCGTGACAGCTCAAACTCACGAGCGCAGCATCTCCCACTGCTACGTTTAGTATACAGTGACCTTCCCGGCGTTCCCGTGCCCGTCATAGTCCCAACTCATTTGGACACATTTGGAAGTGCTGTTTCTGTATGACAACCCGTCTATCCTCCTTGCCTCTTGTAGTTGTGGAGATGCTCCAGTCGCTCCACTCCCTGCAGCAGGAGAACCAGCGCCTCCAGGACCAGATCCTCAGCCTGACGGCCAAGAAGGAGCGGCTGCAGCTGCTCAACACGGAGCTGGCCGTGCCTTTCCCTCCACACATCCTCTCCACCCAGGGCTCCATGCACACCTCTGCCCAGATCAGCTTCCTGTCATCCACCCAAGGTCAGATTCTTCACCCCCTTCCGCCCACTTTGGTGTCAAACCCTTAGACGCACTCTTTCAGTGGTGTCATGTTTACGCTCCCCATCTACTTTTCACCTGCATTCCTCTTTCCTCCTTCCTCCTCCACAATAGTCCACAAGCATTTTTAAACAGCGGTGTAGCGTTGCCAGGTTAGTTGTGATCCTTCACAGTAAACTCATCAGACCATAGATGAGTAGATGAGGTCTTTTTGGCGATGGCCACGCACACAGAAGATGTAAGGATTTACTGATGTGACAATGCTATATGTATGGCATTTTAACATCAGTAATAGAAAACGTGGTCAGTGTAAACCTTTGATTTTGTAGTTGTCATCCTGTGTTTGTGCCTCTCTGTTTCTTAGACCCCCTGAGCACCAATAAGAGTCCCCTGTCCAAAAGCTGCTTCCTGAATGACACCTCCTTTGTTACCTCGTCTGAGGTGAGAACCCGTAGACCCTTTCTCACCTTGAACACACTGTACAAACCTGGGTCAGACCATCTCTGCCTTTCCTTTTAAACATCTTGGCAACAAGAAAGGTGTGGGTTTGACCCTCAGTACACTGGCGGTAATGATAATAGGCGTCTGGTACCATCACATTTATACACATTTACACTGACTGTGTGCTATTTTTATGCACATGCACATCAAAAGTAAGCTGAGAGCTCAACAGCTAAAACGATCCTTCCTGTCTCTGTTCCAGGAGCTCCACTCTGGCAGTCCGTCCCGCAGTAGCTCCTCCCTCTCCTTCCAGAGTACTCCTCCCCCCCAGCAGAGCCCCGCCTCCTTCGGCCAGCCCCTGCTGAACGGCCTGAGTCGGGGTTTGAGCGATGGCTTGGGGACCATCGGCCAGGCTTGCGGCCCCTCTCTGCCCGTGGTGGGCGGGCTCATGGCGTCCCTCGCAGGAAGTCCTCAGCTGAATATGAACGGGGTGCTGGGAAGTCTGAACGGCGTGATCCAGTCTCCGGCGCAGAACGCCCCTCAGCCCACGCTCCCTGCTCTGCGCCCCCAGCCTCCACCGCTCAACCCCCAGGCACTGGCACAGGGCTTTCAGCTCCCCAAGAGCGTGAGCCCGTACGTACCCAGTCTGTCTTTAAATGAGCTGAAGAAGAAGTCCACTTTAACACGACTTGTTTTGTTGAACGTTGTTGCCTGTGTTGCTGCCTGTGTTCCAGGTCTTCTCTCCTGTCCGAGCAGCAGAAGCAGCTTCTTCTCGAGCAGCAGCAACTCCAGCAGTTCCTCACCTCGCAGAACTTCACTCCTGTAATGACACTCTTTCTAGCTTTAGTGCCTTATTCTTATCTGCATTTTCACTATGGGCATTTTCTCATAGGATCTCCAAGATTTCTCTCCTTTGATACATCTGTGGTTTGGAGTATTCTCCCTGGAGTCATCTTATTTACATCTCGTAGGCTGTAGTTGATTTACATACTGCTCAGGAAGACAAAGCACTCAGACACAGGCGTTCATTTGGGCGGAACATGTAAATATCCACCAAAGGTATTTCATTTCAGAGGACAGCTTCTTCATGTGGTTTTTCTCAACTGCATTTGCCGAGCAGCGATATCACTTTTAATGAGCAGAAGTAATCTCTTTGCTCACAGACTCCCCTCCACTGCAAAGTATCTCATCTTACTCAGTCTTGTACTTACTTATTGGCAAGTCAACCCAGGTTGATGTCCTGACTTTAATCACAGTGAGAGTTTCAAAGGTCTTCCCAGGCACACAGTGGACAGTTTAGGCTTACTCAGTCCTGTTGTCCCCGTGAGGTTGCAACCAATGGAGACTTCAGGAAATGACTTTTAATAACCGACCAGTAATTTGTCTGATACTGCAGTAGTGATCTGCCTTATTTTGTCTTCAGGATACTTACTCTCTTAACTATACATGAGAGTTACTTAGCTTTGAAGATTAATATGGGGATAACAATACGCAGTAGCTTGTGACTAACTAGCGGCTGAGGTTGTGAGTCAGTGTGACAGGAAACCAGCCACTGTGAATGTTCCTATTTGACTTGCAAACTGGTAAAAGTCTGGTGGTGTTTGGAACCAGTCAGACACTGAGGACATCTAGTAAATATAGACCAGATTTCTTTCCTCGGTGACAGTGGAGTTTAGGGTTTCTATTTGATTGTGTTACGGTACGTTCAATACACCAGTCAACTGGAAATTTCCACTTTCCGCTATACAAGTGTTGAAATAGGTGACCCGAGGAAAGTTGTTACTGTAGGTGTCTCACAAACATGTGAAATGTCGAGGAGAAGAAACACGTGAAAGACTGCCTTTTAGTTATCAAGATTTAACCTCTTTTTGAATTTTGAAAGCACGCAGATGTATTAATCTTAGGGTTTCAGTGCCAAAATAGAAACATGTATGATGTCGTATAACTACATATTGAGCTCAGAGCTCAGCCTCCCTCATGTCTGACTGGTCATTTCGAGTAGGTGGGCATTTAATAGAGCTTAAAAACATAAAACCTTTCCTGGATCACAGGTGTCCTGAACGTCCCACAAACTCTGTCTTCTCCCCCTCCACCAGGAGCAGCAGGTGATGGTGTG